>NC_056458.1:46514928-46522428 GCF_018296145.1 Oncorhynchus tshawytscha | reverse complement strand
GTCTTTATCAGGATCATGTTATTAACATAACTGTGGACTCCCAGCAGGAAACAGGAGACTGTATCCAACCAAAACACAGGTCTTCAGGGATTCATAACAGCTACATTAGAGTGACACATCTCCTGCTCGCAGACTTTATCACACAACGCCCTGCTTACTAACTACCTATCTGGCAGGGTCAACTTGAATTTGGACTTGTTTCAGGAACCTTTAAAACAAATCTCCCTTAACTTATCCCCGCTAGAGTATGTTAAGAAGGGTTATGTGCCGTGACGTGGCGGTTTTGTATCTAGGCTACTATTGTTACACTACAGGAACAAGGTGTCTCATTCTTTCTACCTCAGGGGGAGAGTGTGGGCCTGCGACAGACGGCAGACAGCGTCTGACAACATCATTTCCTGTTCTTTTTGAGCAATACTCTCCTATTGTTGGGTTCTCTTAAGTGACTTCCTATAATTCTCTGAGCACCGATAGCGTCAACCAACACGGTTAGGTATCATAATGTCACAATTATGAATCTCACCAGACGTCTCAACGTCTCGGTGCCTAACTTGGGAGGGAACTTACTGATCCAAATCTCTAACGACAGTGACATTGCAGGCGGTTGGAGGCAGTGGCAAAGGTTCCGTTCCAAAGGTTCCGTTCCAAAGGTTCCGTCCGGTCTCCATGCGAGCCTGTTGTGGTTTGTTTATTGAGGGTTGCTACTGCACACAAGGCTGGGACTTTCTCATGACGCTGACGCTCCACCGGCTCAGCTTGCCTTGCTCATGATTACCGCGCAGTCATCCAGTCGTTCCACTTCCCACCATTGAGGCTGGATGTTCAATCTTGACCTTCCCCCAGACCCCCCCCCTCCCCTTACAGACCCTAGACCACAATCCTCCCGAAGGCAAGGCCACACCACTCAACCCCTATGAGGGGATCCACGTCCCTATGTTCTATAGATAGATCCAAAAGACCTGGTGCCTTCAACACATTCCTTCCATTCCAGCACGAGTCTGCAGGCTCTTCTGAACCATTTGGGGTTTTGAACATCCCCTGTCTAGGAAGAGAGAGGGTTAAGGTGGGGGAACAAGGGTGGAAAATGAGATAAACATTTCAAGGACCTGGATTGGAAGCATAGAAATAGAATCTATTAGTCATTCTATTTCAGCAATTGGAACACCCCACAACCCCCCCCTGTCCCGTCCGTCCCGTCCCGCCACCCCCCCCATACATACAGAGACCCATGGTCTTTGTTACAATCATAATATATACATGTGTGATTTCCTTCCAGCTCTGTAGTGCCAGATTGCAGGTCTGCAGGATGAATGGTAATCACACTGTAATGTTAGATAAAACAATCGTTTTTATAACATTAGATAATACAGTCGTTTTGTAACGTTAGATAAAAACAATCGTTTGTATAAAGAGAGGTCAGTTTAACCTAAAAGTTTTGGGGAGTTGAACCATCTCGTACCACTGTGAAAGCATTAGTCCCCTGCCTGCGCAATGGGAAGAGGTCGTCGCTTGCGTAAGGGCTTTGTGCCTCATTCACGGTTCACACACATCTTATCCCGCTGAGCGGACTAGACGACCTCTTTTAGGCCAACTTGTTTTCCTATAACATACTTTTTCCTTTTAAAAACAAATTGCATATTTAATGGTGCAGAGTTGTTGTAAAAACACTGAGTCTGCAAAGAAGTGTTCCCCCCCGGTTGTATAACAGTCAGGACTCCAGACTCAGACGTCCCACGGAGATCACCCTTGTTACAAATGTAGGGACATTCTCTAGTCTAACACAACATCTTAGAGGATAGTCTGCAGGGTTGACTTCTGCCTATGTAGATCTGACACCAGCAGCCTCATCTTACGTCAACTGGTGACCTCCTGGCTTGAACCTTTGAACAACTGGTGACCTCCTGGCTTGAACCTTAGAAAACCTCCTGGCTTGAACCTTAGAACAACAGGTGACCAGGCCTCCAGTGCGCCTCCCCAGCCCGGTACGTCCTGTGCCGGCTCCCCGCACTCGCCTTGAAGAGCGTGTCATCGGTTCGGTGCAACCTGTGCCGGCCCCACGCACCAGGCCACCAGTGCGCCTCCCCAGCCCGGTACGTCCTGTGCCGGCTCCCCACACTCGCCCTGAAGAGTTTGTCACCAGTCCAGAGCCTCCAGTGACGCTCCATGGCCGGAGCCTTCCACTGCACCGATGCCCAGTCCAGGCACGGTGTCCAGTCCCGCTCCATGGCCGGAGTCTTCCTCTGCGAAGGTGCCCAGTCCGGTTTTGCCAATCACGAAACCTATAGCTTCCTTCCCAGAACCAATCGGAAACCCCCCAAAAAACATATGTTTCCACAACTTCAAAGAAGCCAAATGTGCTGTGAACTGAGTCGACTGAAACAGCAATGTTCCCTTCAGATATATTGGCACTGAACGATGACTGAAATTATTTCTTATTGCCTGGACTTTAAAGAACAAACATGATAAATGTACTGTAACCAGTCCTTCCCACTGCAGTGTTATAAAGCACAAAAAACATGGAGAGAGATCAATGCAGGCTTGTCTCCCTTCCAGCCACTACGGTGTTCCATTCTCCAACTCTCCACCCAGCAGCACCACAAATAGAGATGAAGTAGAATCCATCATTTGTATCGCAAGATCCAAGTGATGTGTGTTCATTCAGCTAATACAGTGCATTCGGGAAGTATTCAGACCCCCCCTCCCTTTGTTACGTTACAGCCTTATTCTAAAATTGATTACATAAGATTAATGACATCACAATACCCCATAATGACATCACAATACCCCCATAATGACATCACAATACCCCCAATGACATACATGACATCACAATACCCCCATAATGACATCACAATACCCCCATAATGACATCACAATCCCATAATGACATCCCCCCCATAATGACATCACAATACCCCCATAATGACATCACAATACCCCCATAATGACATCACAATACCCCATAATGACATCACAATACCCCCATAATGACATCACAATACCCCACAATGAAAAGCAAAAACAGGTTTTTAATTTTTTTTTTGCAAATGTATAACAAGTAAAAAATAGAAATACCTTATTTACATAAATATTCAGACCTGTTTCCATTGATCATCCTTGAGATGTATTCCACAACTTGATTGGAGTCCACCTGTGGTAAATTCAATTGATTGGACATGATTTGGAAAGGCAACACACCTGTCTATATAAGGTCCCACAGTTGACAGTGCGTGTCAGAGCAAAAACAAAGCCATTTGGGTCGAAGGAATTGTCCGTAGAGCTCTGATCTGGGGAAGGGCACCAAAACATTTCTGCAGCATTGAATGTCCTCAAGAACACAGTGGCCTCCATCATTCTTAAACGGAAGAAGTTTGGAACCACCAAGACTCTTCCTCGAGCTGGCTGCCCGACCAAACTGAGCAATCGGGGGAGAAGGGCCTTGGTCAGGGAGGTGACCAATAACCCGATGCTCACCCGATGGTCACTCTGACAGCTCTAGAGATCCTCTGTGGAGATGGGAGAACCTTCCAGAAGGACAACCAAAGACCATTTTCTTTGCTTTGTCATTATGGGGTATTGTGTGTACATTGATGAGGGGGAAAAACAACAACTTTGTAATCCATTTTAGAATAAGGCTGTAACGCAACAAAATGTGGAAAAAGTCAAGGGGTCTGAATACTTTAGGAATGCACTGTAAGTTGGTCGATGTGTCCCAGGGTTTGTTGTAGTCTCCTCGTACCACCCTGCTTTTAGGCATGCTTCATAAACCCATGTCACAGTGAGGTCACAATCACTGTCAGTCACTGTGCATAACAGTCCTTGTTAATGCCAAGAGCCCTGCGTGTTGTGTGTGCGTGTTTTGTGTGTGTGTGTGTGTGTGTGTTTCCCCATTGAAGTGCATGAATCTGGAAACATAGTGGATAATTGAATTAAAAAGCCAGTGCCGTGTTGTTATGTGTAGACAAAATAAACTGATGAAATAAAGCAGTGAATTAGAGTCTGCTGCCGGACACTTTGACTTCAGAAGGGCATGTTGAGTGTGTGTGTGTGTCTGTGTGTGCGCGTGCTGGTGTGTGCGTGTGCTGGCGTGTGTGTGTGTGCGCGCATGTGCGCATGCTGGTGTGTGTGTGTGTCTGCGTGTGCTGGTGTGTGCGCGTGCTGGTGTGCCCGTGCTGGTGTGTGTGTGTGTGTGCGCGCATGTGCGCATGCTGGTGTGTGCGTGTGCCCGTGCTGGTGTGTGTGTGTGTGTGTGCGCGTGCTGGTGCGTGTGCCTACTGGCTATGGAAAATAAGAATCTGATGAGGATATTGAATGAATATGATTAAAAATGGGTTCTGGTCTCATCTGAATTTAAGTCTACCAATGATAATCTTTGACACAAAGTGTCTTGTGTTTTATTGTAAACATGGATGAGATGTTGTGGCTGGCTGTCCTGATCATGACAAGTCCAGAGGGTTCTCTACTGGGTTGTTTTACTGCATGTATGGAAGCACAAACAGGATGTGTGAAGTCGTGATGTCTTTGAGAGTTACGAAAGTCATGTTTTACATCATAACTTCTACTGTTATATGGTCGTTGTTGCCATTGCAATGTCACGCACAGTACTTCACATCCTCATTTTATTTATTTATTATATTCTTATAGGGCCGTGTAGGGTCGGTGAAGTTAGTGTACGCAACGTGAGACTCCCATCATGCATTGCAACGAGACGTTGAGGACGATGACCTCAGCGGGGCAGCATGAGTCAGGGGGCCACAGAGCGGAAGTGGGCGTGTGTGTGTGAATCACACACGTTGACCCTTGACCCCAACCCTGCCCTGTCTCACCGCCCCATCCAGCCCCCCCATGGCGCCCTCTTTCATAAACAAACAACATGTCATTTTTCTGGACAGAAATCAGAAATCACAAATCAGTGTTCTGTTGTGAGGCAGGAAGTGTAAATGTTAAATATTAATAATCTTGTTTTGAGAAGCACTCACATGTGAGAGAAATGGATGCAGGATCAGCAGAGGCCTGATGTTACCGTATGCTGGTGGTGTGTGGGAACCATTTAATATGTAAAAAAAACATTTTTTATCCTGTTTGAAGGTCAAATGGGGTTAAAGTCAGACCGATTAAAAATGAAAATAGGGATATACTGAGCCATAGAAGTGTCACTCCTAACAGAATGCTTTTCTTTTCTTTTCAATCAACTCAAACAAACACGGTGCTCTTACTACTGAACACGAGGCTGGTGTGACTTCCTGGCATGTTTTTCTGTCCACTCGTGAGTTCTTATGCATTCATCTTTTATGCCCAGTATGCTTGGATGTATCGATAGACTACAGAGTGCCTGGCTGGGACCCCTTTACTTCTCTCAGTCGAATGGTCGTAGTTAGATTACATCACCCCTCTTAGAAAGTTCCATAAACCTGAATAAAACATGCCATTTAAAAATAGAGCCGGGTGAAAATATCAGCATTTCTCACAGGCAGGTCAAGAGACTTATGTAGGACCTCTTAGAATAGATGGGGGGAAAAAAAGTGGGAGATGAAAAACATTGGAAAGTTTTATCCAGGAAAGCACAAGCTAATAGAAAGTAAAGTGGTTTTATGGTTTTATGGGCCATATTTTTTGATAGATCTGATGTCATCTGAAAGTACATATAGAAGATGTACAGTAGTGGATAACGTAGGAACAGAAACAATCAGAACTTCCTATGTCTTCTTCCCATACATGTGCCCAAAAACACAATATTGTTTTACATCTTGCCTTGAGAAAAGCCCAACCAAAACTTTGTTTGGTTTAATTGATATATAAAATGTAGAGTGCCTGCAGAAAGTATTCATACCCCTTGACTTATTACAGCCTGAATTCTCATCGACGGGGCTGTAAGTGGAGCAGGTTTAACATGGTCCAAGCACACCAAGACAGTCGTGAAGAGGGCACAACAAAAACCTATTCCCCATTAGGAGGCTGATAGATTTGTTCTACAGCTGCACCATCGAGAGCACCCTGACGGGTTGCATCACTTCCTGGTACGGCAACTGCTCGTTCTCCGACCTCAAGGCACTACAGAGGGTAGTGCGTACGACCCAGTACATCACTGGGACCAAGCTTCCTGCCATCCAGGACCTCTATACCAGGCGGTGTCAGAGGAAGGCCCTAAAATTTGTCAAAGATTCCAGCCACCCTAGTCATCGACTGTTCTCCTTGCTACCGCACAGCAAGCAGTACCGGAGCGCCAAGTCTAGGTCCAAGAGGCTTCTAAACAGCTTCTAACCTCAAGCCATAAGACACCTGAATATCTACTACACTCTGTTTATTATCT
This sequence comes from Oncorhynchus tshawytscha, assembly GCF_018296145.1. Taxonomy (NCBI): domain Eukaryota; kingdom Metazoa; phylum Chordata; class Actinopteri; order Salmoniformes; family Salmonidae; genus Oncorhynchus; species Oncorhynchus tshawytscha. Next base: position 46,516,118 of record NC_056458.1, on the reverse strand, counting down.
ATGCATAGTCACTTTAATAACTCTGCCTACATGTACATATTACCTCAATTACATCGACTAACCGGTGCCCTCGCACATTGACTCTGTACCGGTACCCCCCTGTATATAGCCTCCACATTGACTCTGTACCGGTACTACCCTGTATATAGTCTCCACATTGACGGTACACCCTGTATATAGCCTCCACATTGACTCTGTACCGGTACTACCCTGTATATAGTCTCCACATTGACTCTGTACCGGTACACCCTGTATATAGTCTCCACATTGACTCTGTACCGGTACCCCCTGTATATAGCCTCCACATTGACTCTGTACCGGTACTACCCTGTATATAGCCTCCACATTGACTCTGTACCGTAAAACCCTGTATATAGCCTCCACATTGACTCTGTACCATAATACCCCCTGTATATAGCCTCCACATTGACTCTGTACCGTAATACCCTGTATATAGCCTCCACATTGACTCTGTACCGTAATACCCTGTATATAGCCTCCACATTGACTCTGTACTGTAATACCCTGTATATAGCCTCCACATTGACTCTGTACCGTAATACCCTGTATATAGCCTCCACATTGACTCTGTACCGTAATACCCTGTATATAGCCTCCACATTGACTCTGTACCGTAATACCCTGTATATAGTCTCCACATTGACTCTGTACTGGTACTACCCTGTATATAGCCTCCACATTGACTCTGTACCGTAATACCCTGTATATAGCCTCCACATTGACTCTGTACCGTAATACCCTGTATATAGCCTCCACATTGACTCTGTACCGTAATACCCTGTATATAGCCTCCACATTGACTCTGTACCGTAATACCCTGTATATAGCCTCCACATTGACTCTGTACCGTAATACCCTGTATATAGTCTCCACATTGACTCTGTACCGTAATACCCTGTATATAGCCTCCACATTGACTCTATACCGTAATACCCTGCACATTGACTCTGTACCGTAATACCCTGTATATAGCCTCCACATTGACTCTGTACCGTAATACCCTGTATATAGCCTCCACATTGACTCTATACCGTAATACCCTGCACATTGACTCTGTACCGTAATACCCTGTATATAGTCTTGCTACTGTTATTTAATGCTGCTGTTTAATTATCTGTTACTTTACATTTTTTCCTTAAACTATATTGTTGGTTAGTGGTGTCAGTAAG
>NC_056458.1:46507428-46509928 GCF_018296145.1 Oncorhynchus tshawytscha | reverse complement strand
ACTACCTACCCCCTACTATAACCACTAGACTACCTTCCCCCTACAGTCTAACCACTAGGCTACCTTCCCCCAACACTCCAACCACTAGGCTACCTACCCCCCTACACTCCAACCACTAGACTACCTACCCCCTACACTATAACGACTAGACTACCTTCCCCCAACAGTCTAACCACTAGGCTACCTTCCCCCTACACTCCAACCACTAGACGACCTACCACCCCCTACACTCTAACCATTAGGCTACCTACCCCCCTACACTCCAACCACTAGACTACCTACCCCCCTACACTATAACCACTAGACTACCTTCCCCCCCTACAGTCTAACCACTAGGCTACCTTCCCCCTACACTCCAACCACTAGGCTACCTATCCCCCTACACTCCAACCACTAGACTACCTACCCCCTACACTATAACCACTAGACTACCTCCCCCTACAGTCTAACCACTAGACTACCTACCCCCTACACTCTAACCATTAGGCTACCTGCCCCCCCCTACACTCTAACCATTAGGCTACCTTCCCCCTCTACACTCTAACCATTAGGCTACCTTCCCCCTACACTCTAACCATTAGGCTACCTTCCCCCTACACACTAACCATTAGGCTACCTTCCCCCTACACTCTAACCATTAGGCTACCTGCCCCCTACACTCTAACCACTAGGCTACCTAACCCCCCCTACACTCCAACCACTAGACTACCTACCCCCCATACACTATAACCACTAGACTACCTCCCCCTACAGTCTAACCACTAGACTACCTACCCCCCTACACTCTAACCATTAGGCTACCTTCCCCCTACACTCTAACCATTAGGCTACCTTTCCCCCTACACTTAACCCCCTTCCCCCTACACTCTAACCATTAGGCTACCTTCCCCCTACACTCTAACCATTAGGCTACCTTCCCCCTACACTCTAACCATTAGGCTACCTTCCCCCTACACTCTAACCATTACCTCTAACCACTAGGCTACCTGCCCCCTACACTCTAACCACTAGACTACCTGCCCCCTACACTCTAACCACTAGACTACCTGCCCCCCCCACACTCTAACCACAAGACTACCTGCCCCCTAAATCAAATCAAATCAATTCAAATCAAATCAAATTTTATTTGTAACATACACATGGTTAGCAGATGTTAATGCGAGTGTAGCGAAATGCTTGTGCTTCTAGTTCCGACAATGCAGTATTAACGAACACGTAATCTAACTAACAATTCCAAAAAAACTACTGTCTTATACACAGTGTAAGGGGATAAAGAATATGTACATAAGGATATATGAATGAGTGATGGTACAGAGCAGCATAGGCAAGATACAGTAGATGATATCGAGTACAGTATATACATATGAGATAAGTGTGTAAACCAAGTGGCATAGTTAAAGTGGCTAGTGATACATGTATTACATAAGGATGCAGTCGATGATATAGAGTACAGTATCAACGTATGCATATGAGATGAACAATGTAGGGTAAGTAACATTATATAAGGTAGCATTGTTTAAAGTGGCTAGTGATATATTTACATCATTTCCCATCAATTCCCATGATTAAAGTGGCTGGAGTAGAGTCAGTGTCATTGACAGTGTGTTGGCAGTAGCCACTCAATGTTAGTGGTGGCTGTTTAACAGTCTGATGGCCTTGAGATAGAAGCTGTTTTTCAGTCTCTCGGTCCCAGCTTTGATGCACTTGTACTGACCTCGCCTTCTGGATGACAGCGGGGTGAACAGGCAGTGGCTCGGGTGGTTGATGTCCTTGATGATCTTTATGGCCTTCCTGTAGCATCGGGTGGTGTAGGTGTCCTGGAGGGCAGGTAGTTTGATGCGTTGTGCAGACCTCACTACCCTCTGGAGAGCCTTACGGGTGAGGGCGGTGCAGTTGCCATACCAGGCGGTGATACAGCCCGCCAGGATGCTCTCGATTGTGCATCTGTAGAAGTTTGTGAGTGCTTTTGGTGACAAGCCGAATTTCTTCAGCCTCCTGAGGTTGAAGAGGCGCTGCTGCGCCTTCCTCACGATGCTGTCTGTGTGAGTGGACCAATTCAGTTTGTCTGTGATGTGTATGCCGAGGAACTTAAAACTTGCTACCCTCTCCACTACTGTTCCATCGATGTGGATGGGGGTGTTCCCTCTGCTGTTTCCTGAAGTCCACAATCATCTCCTTAGTTTTGTTGACGTTGAGTGTGAGGTTATTTTCCTGACACCACACTCCGAGGGCCCTCACCTCCTCCCTGTAGGCCGTCTCGTCGTTGTTGGTAATCAAGCCTACCACTGTTGTGTCGTCCGCAAACTTGATGATTGAGTTGGAGGCGTGCATGGCCACGCAGTCGTGGGTGAACAGGGAGTACAGGAGAGGGCTCAGAACGCACCCTTGTGGGGCCCCAGTGTTGAGGATCAGCGGGGAGGAGATGTTGTTGCCTACCCTCACCGCCTGGGGGCGGCCCGTCAGGAAGTCCAGTACCCAGTTGCACAGGGCGGGGTCGAGA
>NC_056458.1:46454928-46502428 GCF_018296145.1 Oncorhynchus tshawytscha | reverse complement strand
TCCCAAACTGTATCAGATGTTTGTTGACTGAGAGAGAAAACAGACTTTGACCTGCTGGACTTTTAGTAAATACTGAGTGCTCTCAGGGTAAGGACTTTCAATGCTTTTGGGCATTTTAGCTAATTGGTTTATGTGTTTTATGATAGCTAGGCTACTGTATGGCTAGTAGTAAACGGAGACAACCTGTACGAAGGAAAGCTAATAAGAATTATCACGAGCAAACTGAAAAAGATCTCAGTAAACATTGAAATAAGTGGCACGTTTATCACCATTCTCTTGTGTTTATCCATTGATGCTTACTGAATAATGACTAAGACAGTGAACTTCAATCGCCCCGTCACAACGGAGCATGGTCTTAAAACGTCAAAACCTTTTTATGAAATCAGATTAGTGTTCAGGGTGTAATCTGAAATCAGATTAGTGTTCAGGGTGTAATCTGAAATCAGATTAGTGTTCAGGGTGTAATCTGAAATCAGATTAGTGTTCAGGGTGTAATCTGAAATCAGATTAGTGTTCAGGGTGTAATCTGAAATCAGATTAGTGTTCAGGGTGTAATCTGAAATCAGATTAGTGTTCAGGGTGTAATCTGAAATCAGATTAGTGTTCAGGGTGTAATCTTATATCAGATTATGTTCAGGGTGTAATCTGATATCAGATTATGTTCAGGGTATAATCTGATATCAGATTATGTTCAGGGTGTAATCTGAAATCAGATTAGTGTTCAGGGTGTAATCTGATATCAGATTATGTTCAGGGTATAATCTGATATCAGATTATGTTCAGGGTATAATCTGAAATCAGATTATGTTCAAGGTGTAATCTGAAATCAACAAAACCATAGTAAACAAACAGTCTGATGAACAGTTGCATAGGTCGCCTATAGCAACACGCCGCACAGTTACAAAAAATATATTTTGGGTGTAAATGTCTATATGTAGGCCAGGGTGTAAATGTCTATATGTAGGCCAGGGTGTAAATGTCGATATGTTGGCCAGGGTGTAAATGTCTATATGTAGGCCAGGGTGTAAATGTCGATATGTTGGCCAGGGTGTAAATGTCGATATGTAGGCCAAGGTGTAAATGTCTATATGTTGGCCAGGGTGTAAATGTCTATATGTAGGCCAGGGTGTAAATGTCTATATGTTGGCCAGGGTGTAAATGTCTATATGTAGGCCAGGGTGTAAATGTCTATATGTAGGCCAGGGTGTAAATGTCTATATGTAGGCCAGGGTGTAAATGTCTATATGTAGGCCAAACAAGTAATTAATCATACTCTGATCCATGTGATTAGAGATAATGCAATGTTACCAGGCTGTATCCAAAATGGCACCCTATTCCCTATGTAGTGCACTACGTTTGACTAGAATGGCACTCAGTGCACCACATAGGGAATAGAGTGCCATTCTAGTCAAACATAGTGCACCACATAGGGAATAGAGTGCCATTCTAGTCAAACATAGTGCACCACATAGGGAATAATGTTTGACTAGAATGGCACCCTATTCCCTATGTGGTGCACTATGTTTGACTAGAATGGCACCCTATTCCCTATGTAGTGCACTACGTTTGACTAGAATGGCACCCTATTCCCTATGTGGTGCACTATGTTTGACTAGAATGGCACCCTATTCCCTATGTGGTGCACTACGTTTGACTAGAATGGCACCCTATTCCCTATGTGGTGCACTATGTTTGACTAGAATGGCACCCTATTCCCTATGTGGTGCACTATGTTTGACTAGAATGGCACCCTATTCCCTATGTGGTGCACTATGTTTGACTAGAATGGCACCCTATTCCCTATGTGGTGCACTATGTTTGACTAGAATGGCACCCTATTCCCTATGTGGTGCACTATGTTTGACTAGAATGGCACCCTATTCCCTATGTGGTGCACTATGTTTGACTAGAATGGCACCCTATTCCCTATGTGGTGCACTATGTTTGACTAGAATGGCACCCTATTCCCTATGTGGTGCACTATGTTTGACTAGAATGGCACCCTATTCCCTATGTGGTGCACTATGTTTGACTAGAATGGCACCCTATTCCCTATGTGGTGCACTATGTTTGACTAGAATGGCACCCTATTCCCTATGTGGTGCACTATGTTTGACTAGAATGGCACCCTATTCCCTATGTAGGTGCACTATGTTTGACTAGAATGGCACCCTATTCCCTATGTGGTGCACTATGTTTGACTAGAATGGCACCCTATTCCCTATGTGGTGCACTATGTTTGACTAGAATGGCACCCTATTCCCTATGTGGTGCACTACGTTTGACTAGAATGGCACCCTATTCCCTATGTAGTGCACTACGTTTGACTAGAATGGCACCCTATTCCCTATGTAGTGCACTATGTTTCACTAGAATGGCACCCTATTCCCTATGTAGTGCACTACGTTTGACTAGAATGGCACCCTGTTCCCTATGTAGTGCACTACGTTTGACTAGAATGGCACCCTGTTCCCTATGTGGTGCACTACATTTCACTAGAATGGCATTCTGTTCCCTATGTGGTGCACTACATTTCACTAGAATGGCATTCTGTTCCCTATGTGGTGCACTACATTTCACTAGAATGGCACCCTGTTCCCTATGTGGTGCACTACATTTCACTAGAATGGCACTCTATTCCCTATGTGGTGCACTACATTTCACTAGAATGGCACCCTATTCCCTATGTAGTGCACTACGTTTGACTAGAATGGCACCCTATTCCCTATGTAGTGCACTACATTTCACTAGAATGGCACCCTGTTCCCTATGTGGTGCACTACGTTTGACTAGAATGGCACCCTATTCCCTATGTGGTGCACTACATTTCACTAGAATGGCACCCTGTTCCCTATGTGGTGCACTACATTTCACTAGAATGGCATTCTGTTCCCTATGTGGTGCACTACGTGTGAGTAGAATGGCACCCTATTCCCTATGTGGTGCACTACGTGTGAGTAGAATGGCACCCTATTCCCTATGTGGTGCACTACGTTTGACTGGAGCAGTAGTGCACTACATACTGTAGGGAAAAAGGTGTCATTTGGGTCATATCCTTAACCCATTACAGTCTGTACAGTAATTATATTGATAGAACAAGAAGAAAACCATTCACAATGCATAAAACACAGAACTGGTTACAACGTTCTAGAACTGGTTACAACGTTCTAGAACTGGTTACAACGTTCTAGAACTGGTTACAACATTCTAGAACTGGTTACCCTATGGTCTAGAACTGGTGCACAACGTTCTAGAACTGGCACCCATTCTATGAACTGGTGAACTGTCTGAACTGGTTAGAATGGTCTAGAACTGGTTAGAACTGTCTAGAACTGGTTAAATGGTGTCATTTGGGACACTGTCATATCTGGTTAACCCATTACAGTCTGAACAGTAATTATATTGATAGAACAAGAAGAAAACCATTCACAATGCATAAAACACAGAACTGGTTACAACGTTCTAGAACTGGTTACAACGTTCTAGAACTGGTTACAACGTTCTAGAACTGGTTACAACATTCTAGAACTGGTTAGAATGGTCTAGAACTGGTTAGAACTGTCTAGAACTGGTTAGAATGGTCTAGAACTGGTTACAACGTTCTAGAACTGGTTACAACATTCTAGAACTGGTTAGAACTGTCTAGAACTGGTTAGAATGGTCTAGAACTGGTTAGAACTGTCTAGAACTGGTTAGAATGGTCTAGAACTGGTTAGAACTGTCTAGAACTGGTTAGAACTGTCTAGAACTGTCTAGAACTGTCTAGAACTGGTTAGAACATTCTAGAACTGGTTACAACATTCTAGAACTGGTTAGAACTGTCTAGAACTGGTTAGAACTGTCTAGAACTGGTTAGAACTGGTCTAGAACTGGTTAGAACTGTTCTAGAACTGGTTACAACATTCTAGAACTGGTTAGAACTGTCTAGAACTGGTTAGAATGGTCTAGAACTGGTTAGAACTGTCTAGAACTGGTTAGAACTGGTCTAGAACTGGTTAGAACTGTCTAGAACTGGTTAGAACTGTCTAGAACTGGTTAGAACTAGAACTGTCTAGAACTGGTTAGAACATTCTAGAACTGGTTACAACATTCTAGAACTGGTTAGAACTGTCTAGAACTGGTTAGAATGGTCTAGAACTGGTTAGAACTGTCTAGAACTGGTTAGAATGGTCTAGAACTGGTTAGAACTGTCTAGAACTGGTTAGAACTGTCTAGAACTGGTTAGAATGGTCTAGAACTGGTTAGAACTGTCTAGAACTGTCTAGAACTGTCTAGAACTGGTTAGAACTGTCTAGAACTGTCTAGAACTGTCTAGAACTGGTTAGAACTGTCTAGAACTGGTTAGAACTGTCTAGAACTGGTTAGAACTGTCTAGAACTGGTTAGAACTGGTTAGAACTGTCTAGAACTGGCCAGAAATTACATAAGAACTGAAAATTGTGAGCAGGTAAGAATCAAGGTAGAAGCTAAAATATATCAAATAAATAAACATTGTCAAGCTGATTCTTAAGTACAGTACCGTTCTGCTCTGTCTATGACAGACTGACCAGGTGAATCCATCCCTTATTCATGTCACTTGTTAAATCCACTTCAATTAGTGTAGAGGAAGTGAAGGAGACAGGTTAAAGAAGGATTTTTAAACCTTGAGACATGGATTGCGTACGTGTGCCATTCAGAAGGTGAACGGGAAAGACTAAATATTTAAGTGCCTTTGAACGTGGTATGGTTGTGGGTGCCAGGCGCACCGTTTTGTGTCAAGAATGACAACGTTGATGGGTTTTTCCACACTCAACAATTTCCCCGCGTATCAAGAATGGTCTACCACCCAACGGGTATCCATATGAGGGCACAAGGCGAGACCCAGATGCAGACACGGGAGGCAGATGGTTTGAGTCTTTGATATTTATTAATAATCCAAAAACAGTAGGCGAGAGTATAGCCGTGGTCAGGCAAAAAAGGTCAAAACCAGTTCAGAGTCCAGGAGGTACAGAGTGGCAGGCAGGCTCGAGGTCAGGGCAGGTAAAACAGGTTGGCAGGCTCGAGGTCAGGGCAGGTAAAACAGGTTGGCAGGCTCGAGGTCAGGGCAGGTAAAACAGGCTGGCAGGCTCGAGGTCAGGGCAGGTAAAACAGGTTGGCAGGCTCGAGGTCAGGGCAGGTAAAACAGGTTGGCAGGCTCGAGGTCAGGGCAGGTAAAACAGGTTGGCAGGCTCGAGGTCAGGGCAGGTAAAACAGGTTGGCAGGCTCGAGGTCAAGGCAGGTAAAACAGGTTGGCAGGCTCGAGGTCAAGGCAGGTAAAACAGGTTGGCAGGCTCGAGGTCAGGGCAGGTAAAACAGGCTGGCAGGCTCGAGGTCAGGGCAGGTAAATCAGGCTGGCAGGCCCGAGGTCAGGGCAGGTAAAACAGGTTGGCAGGCTCGAGGTCAGGGCAGGTAAAACAGGCTGGCAGGCTCGAGGTCAGGGCAGGTAAAACAGGTTGGCAGGCTCGAGGTCAGGGCAGGTAAAACAGGTTGGCAGGCTCGAGGTCAGGGCAGGTAAAACAGGTTGGCAGGCTCGAGGTCAGGGCAGGTAAAACAGGTTGGCAGGCTCGAGGTCAGGGCAGGTAAAACAGGTTGGCAGGCTCGAGGTCAAGGCAGGTAAAACAGGTTGGCAGGCTCGAGGTCAAGGCAGGTAAAACAGGTTGGCAGGCTCGAGGTCAGGGCAGGTAAAACAGGCTGGCAGGCTCGAGGTCAGGGCAGGTAAAACAGGTTGGCAGGCTCGAGGTCAGCGCAGGTAAAACAGGCTGGCAGGCTCGAGGTCAGGGCAGGCAGAATGGTCAGGCAGGCTCGAGGTCAGGGCAGGCAGAATGGTCAGGCTGGCGGGTACAGAGTCCAGAAAACAGGGTCAAGGGTCAAAACCGGGAGGACTAGAAAAAGAGAACAGAAAAGGCAGGAGCACGGGAAAACCGCTAGTGGACTTGGAAACATACAAGACGAACTGGAACAGACAGACAGAAAACACAGGGATATATACCCAGGGGATAATGGGTGACACCTGGAGGGGGTGGAGACAAGCACAAGGACAGGTGAAACAGATCAAGGTGTGACAATCCAGCCAACTTGACATAACTGTGGGAAGCTCCTTGTAGAGTCCATACCCCAACAAATCGAGGCTGTTCTGAGGGCAAAATGGCTGCAATTCAATATTCGGAAGGTCTCCTTAACGTTTTGTACACTCAGTGTAAACGGTCTTGAAATGTACTCAAATTATTGGTATTCTGTTGTACTGCATTTCACAGGGCTAGAATGGATGTTTCTGAATGTTTTGACCTGGGGTGTACAGTTGGTTGATTTTTATTTAACCTTTATTTAATCTTTATTTAACTAGGCAAGTCAGTTAAGAACAAATTCTTATTTACAATGACGGCCTATCCCGGTCAAACAACCCTAACTCGGACGACGCTGGGCCAATGGTGCGCCTCCCCAGGTGTTGATGTGTTGATGGACAGTAAAGTCCTTTGGAAAAAAAATAGGTATTTTTTTGAAGACAATTGGACAACAACAAAAATGGTAAAATAAAGATGAAATATAACATCAGAAAAGACAATCTAAATCTATAGTTTTATGATAATGGTTTGAGCTAATTGGGATACACAGAATTACTAACATTCTCTTATCCAGATGTCCCCCCTGCAGTCAAATCTCACTGTTTATATTCCAACCACGTACCGATAAGGACAAGTGAAGATGGATTAATTAGGTAGCTGATTGCAATTGTGATCGGTATAGCTGTTGAATGCATAGCAAAGTACTGCAGCACAACCTTAGTTGATGAAGTGGTGACTAACGAAACGATATATTAAGCATAAAAGGCCCGAGAGTGGGTTTATTAGATAAAAGCTGTTAAGTCGTAGCCATGATGCCTTCGTTGGTATAAATAAAGACTATCTGCTCTATACAGTTTCCTGTGTTGAGCCACGTGACTAGACACGCAGTACGTACACTTGATACACACACACACACATATGATTACACGTCAACTAGGCCAGGAGTTTGTTCCTGACCAGGGAAACTCTGGGCCCTAATTACATGATGGGCTATAACACAGGCCAGATCGTTTTTCCTAATTACATGATGGGCTATAACATGGGCCCAGAGATTTCCCCACTTAAATGACAGGTAGGTTATAACACAGGCCCAGAGTTTTTCCTAGTTACGTGATAGGCTATAACATGGGCCCAGAGATTTCCCCGCTTAAATGATAGGTAGGCTATAACACAGGCCCAGAGTTTTTCCTAGTTACGTGATAGCCTATAACATGGGCCCAGAGTTTTCCCCGCTTAAATGATAGGTAGGTTATAACACAGGCCCAGAGTTTTCCCTAGTTACGTGATAGGCTATAACATGGGCCCAGAGATTTCCCCTCTTAAATGATAGGTAGGCTATAACACAGGTCCAGAGTTTTTCCTAGATACACAATAGGCTATAAAACGGGCCCAGAGTTTTCCCTAGTCAGGTCTGTTCAGGACAAACACCTGATGCAAACCTTATGAACCCATGTCTTGGTGATGATCTTCGTGATTTGATGAACACATTTTTAAAATGGCTTTTATTTTTATTGCTTGTTTGTGTAAGACATTAAGGCATTAGGATTCAATGACTTATACTGAGGCTTTAGGACCTCAACAAATTATACTGAGACCTTAGGACTCAATGTACTAGTTTGGCTAGATTTGTTGTAGGTGACACAGATGTTAATTTGTCTCAGTCAGGGTAGACAGACCTATATTCGGAGCAGTCAGTCAGTCACACTGTGATATTAAGTTGAAGATAAGAGAAACGGAATTATATTCCACTTCACGTTCTCCCTCTGAAGTAGTGTACACAGACTAGATGAAAACTAGGAAATAAACTCAAGGACATTGTTTGTCTGTCTACCTTCACAGTTCCATCATCCCATTGATTTGTCGTATTTGGCAATGAACTTACTTCCTTCAAAAAAATCTAAATATTACCACATTTTTCTTTCGCTGCGTTATAAAATTGTTCTGGAGGGCGAATCAAAACAGGCGTGCCTGTTTACGCTCCCCATTAGCCTTTGTTTGACTTTGTTTTCAATGAGTGTCCATTTGTACTGGGAAAACTGAGGGGTGAGAGGGAGGGTGGGCCGAAGGCAGGAAAACGGGATGGGGGGGCTGGAGATAAAGCTGAGGGGATGGGGACAGGGGATGGAGGGTATTGATGGGGGTTACACAGGCTTTTCACCCCCCCCCAGTTGTCTGAATGTAGGTTCAAGGTTAGATCTTACTGTCACTGCAGCGGCTGGAAGATATGACTTGTGTGATTGAATTTAGAAAATGGAAATTCAGAAAAGGTTCTTCCTCGCCTGAGCTCAGGTGATAGATGAATTAGATGTGTCAGAAATTACATCCAGAAATAGAAATAGGACCTAGCCGATCCTTTTAGAAGAGTATCCTTGTAGTCCTTAAGGAATAACTAAAAATATGTTTTGACTCGCCTAAATTATGGAGATGTTGCTGTGCACGGCAAGTTGGCAACAGCTAGGAAATATGAAAGAACAACACAATTTTGATGATTATCTGTATGGGATTTGACAGGAATATTCAATAAACTGGGCCATGTTCACGTAGGAATCTTTGGCTCCTTGAAGTTTACATTTTATCAACCTTCTTTTGACCCTTCAACCCTTCAAGAATTCATGCCACGGTCTGTGAAACAATGCTGTCAAATAACAATGCTGTCAAAAATAGAAAGAATTTGAACTCCTACTGCACCCACGTCCCTTTTGTGAGTGTCGGTACTCCAGATACCTTTGTTTGTGGTTAGAGAGAGCCATCTTTCACCCCTGCCTCGGCCTGCATAGCTTCCTGTTGATCTAGTTACCTCATCTGTCTCCTCCCTCAGTCTGTATTCAGGTCGCCATGACACCTCGGTGCCAGGACGATTGTTGAGTTGTGTGTCCCTGCCCAGAGTTAATTGTGTCTGTTTTTTTTTTTTCAATTTATTCAGTTATTTATTTATTCACGCTCTTCTCTGTGGATGGCCTTCCTGCTTTCCTGAGGGGCAAAGTTTCAAACGTTTATCCGGTCACAACAACTGACCTTGTGCGTCAAAATGCACACTTGATATCAAACTTATTATTTTTTATTGTAGGAAGCTATTTGAAATATCTAGCTACCTTTGACCAAGAAATAGCTGAAATAGTTTCTAAACTGCAATCTATTTTGTAAATTTTTTAATTTTGTATCTCAGACTTAGACGAATCCAGATCACTTTCCCAAAGCTAGGGCCTCTATAGCTGCATTCACACAAGCAGCCCGATTCTTATAATTTTGGTCATAAAGTAATTGTCGTCTAATAATGAGCTTGAAACTTCAGTGCGGCACAATGAGTAAATGACGGTTGGATTTGGATTACAAATATGTCAACAAATCATTCCCCCCTTTTGCCAAGCTCCACGTACAAATCGCCCCACTGCCCAGTGTGCGATGCCTGTATCACCTTTTTCAGATGAATGTGGTCAATGACGTCTGAAGCTTTGTTTTGTCAAACAACCATCTGATTGATTGGGTAGAAGACAAAAAGGCTACTCTGTGCACGTGCTACAGCGTGTGGGACGTCATCTATATTCATTTGGCTGCTCTAAACTCTTTTGACCAGCAGGTGCCACTAGTGTACATTGCATTAAATCAAAGCCTCGAGTAATGAACTTATTTTCGACACAATTCTTTGGAAAACCTCAAAGCTTCGGCCACATGTTTGGCAACTATCCGGCCAGCAACCTTCACCTCTCGGCGACAACAGCTTTCAAGGGCTCATCGTTTGAACAAACGCTGAAGATAACCCACTTCATTACTTTGGTACATTTGAATATCCAATTGTGAAACATAGTTTATGTAAACTGACATTATTTGTCAAATGTTTGTACTTCTTAGATGCAAATACAGTATAATGTCCGGGGCGTAACCTAGCCTGGTGGAACCAGGCCGATCACTGTGTTCACAACCACCATTGATAATGTAATCTCTATGTGTGCATGTCAATTAATATGGCTCTGAAAAGACCTCACCCTCCAGTCTCACCCTCCAGCCTCACCCTCCAGCCTCACCCTCCAGCCTCACCTCTTGCCTCACCCTCCAGCCTCACCTCTTGCCTGCTCACCAACGGTCCTCAATGGCGAGAACAGAATTTTAAGTTGGTTTAACCTGACCTGTTCAAACTTCAACATAGAACCTGTATTTGTGTGTCAGATATCACCTATCCTAACTGCCGTTGGTAATACAACAGTGACTGTGTGTCAGATATCACCTATCCTAACTGCCATTGGTAATACAACAGTGACTATGTGTATATGTGCTCACAGAAACATTTATGGAGCCAGGACATAAATACTGACTCGATACTGACGTCTCTGAACCGAGAAATACCTGGTACTTGGCATTAAGATTTTACTAGACACAACTTTGATTTGTATTGTCTTTAAAAATATATATTGACGGTAATAGTATCAGTCAATATATAGAGGGAGAAACCCTGTGTGTTCTGCCCCAGGATCAGGTATCAGTCAATATAAGGAGGGAGAAACCCTGTGTATTCTGCCCCAGGATCAGGTATCAGTCAATATGTAGAGGGAGAAACCCTGTGTATTCTGCCCCAGGATCAGGTATCAGTCAATATGTAGAGGGAGAAACCCTGTGTATTCTGCCCCAGGATCAGGTATCATTCAATATGTAGAGGGAGAAACCCTGTGTATTCTGCCCCAGGATCAGGTATCATTCAATATGTAGAGGGAGAAACCCTGTGTATTCTGCCCCAGGATCAGGTATCAGTCAATATGTAGAGGAGAAACCCTGTGTATTCTGCCCCAGGATCAGGTATCAGTCAATATGTAGAGGGAGAAACCCTGTGTATTCTGCCCCAGGATCAGGTATCATTCAATATGTAGAGAGAGAAACCCTGTGTATTCTGCCCCAGGATCAGGTATCAGTCAATATGTAGAGGGAGAAACCCTGTGTATTCTGCCCCAGGATCAGGTATCAGTCAATATGTAGAGAGAGAAACCCTGTGTATTCTGCCCCAGGATCAGGTATCAGTCAATATGTAGAGGGAGAAACCCTGTGTATTCTGCCCCAGCATCAGGTATCAGTCAATATGTAGAGAGAGAAACCCTGTGTATTCTGCCCCAGGATCAGGGAACTCCTGTTGTATACAGGACACCACTCAGGAAGGTATGACCACTCTGACATGTTACCATGGTAGCACCATTACCACCACACAGGAAGATATGAACACTCTGACATGTTACCATGGTAACCTAATATTTCACATCCCGTCAGAGAGGGGGAATCCAAAATGAGTCCATTCCCTACAAGAGAATCCTTACAAATATGTTGTTGAAAACTATTTCTGCAGCATGTTAAGGACTGGGCCCTTGTCTCTGAGAGTTTCAGTGTAGTATTTTGTACGGCAAGAATAGCCAATAGCACCAAGGTGCTGTGATGAACAGCATAGGTCTCCAATAGGGGCCTCTATTACTGGTCCCATGTGGTTTAAAGGGGTGTACTCACCCCTCTGTGTGTGCCAGCAGGTCTCTGATCTGCTTAAATCTTCCCTGACTTTCATGAGAGGAGAAGAAAACCTTAAATCTCCCCTGACTTTCATGAGAGGGGAAGAAAACCTTAAATCTTCCCTGACTTTCATGAGAGGGGAAGAAAACCTTAAATCTTCCCTGACTTTCATGAGAGGGGATGTCAACCTTAAATCTCCCCTGACTTTCATGAGAGGGGATGTCAACCTTAAATCTCCCCTGACTTTCATGAGAGGGGAAGTCAACCTTAAATCTCCCCTGACTTTCATGAGAGGGGAAGTCAACCTTAAATCTCCCCTGACTTTCATGAGAGGGGAAGAAAACCTTAAATCTCCCCTGACTTTCATGAGAGGGGAAGAAAACCTTAAATCTCCCCTGACTTTCATGAGAGGGGAAGAAAACCTTAAATCTCCCCTGACTTTCATGAGAGGGGAAGTCAACCTTAAATCTCCCCTGACTTTCATGAGAGGGGAAGAAAACCTTAAATCTCCCCTGACTTTCATGAGAGGGGAAGAAAACCTTTGGCCCTTTTTCGATTGCTTCCTTTAGATCCCTATCTGCATAAACACAAGGCTGTTGTATAGTAACGACTTCAACACTACTGTAGCTGCTAACAAAAGGGTTATGTTCCTCTGATGTCAACATCACACCGACTGCCTTACTCGGCAGACAGATATCAACATCACACCGACTGCCTTACTCGGCAGACAGATATCAACATCACACCGACTGCCTTACTCGGCAGACAGATATCAACATCACACCGACTGCCTTACTCGGCAGACAGATATCAACATCACACCGACTGCCTTACTCGGCAGACAGATAGTAACATCACACAGACTGCCTTACTCGGCAGACAGATAGTAACATCACACAGACTGCCTTACTCGGCAGACAGATAGTAACATCACACCGACTGCCTTACTCGGCAGACAGATAGTAACATCATCTCCAACATTATACTACCAACGGGGCCTTCAGAAAGTATTTACACCGGTTTGACTTTTCCCACATTTTGTTGTGTTACAGCCTGAATTTAAAAGTCATTAAATTTAGATTTTTTATTTGTCACTGACCTACACACAATACCCCATCATGTCAAAGTGCAATTATGTTTTTAGTCATTTTTAACAAATTCATTAAAAATGGAAAATCTGACATGCCTTGAGTCAATAAGTGTTCAACCCCTTTGTTATTGCCAAGTCTAAATCAATTCAGGAGTAAACAGGTGCTTTGCATTGTGTGCAATAATAGTGTTTTAATCCTTTTAAGAGTTATTGCTATTAGCCCGTAGAAACACAATGAAGTTTGTTTAAAAGTCTGTCCTTTCACTGAGAGATATAAGAGAGATCAAAATGAGTTTTTTTTAAACTCATATATAAACCCATAGTTTTTTGCACTAAACAACTTCCATATATACACTTCCAGGCTACCGTCATACCAAGCTACCATCATACCAAGCTACCTTCATATCTTCATGTATGGCATTGAAGCTCGTCTGGAGGTTAGTTAACACAGTGTCCAAAGAAGGGCCAGAAGTACACAGAATGGTATCGTCTGCGTAGAGGTGGATCAGAGAATCCCTAGCAGCGAGAGCAATATCATTGATGTATACAGAGAAGAGAGTCGACCCGAGAATTGAACCCTGTGGCACCCCCATAGAGACTGCCAGAGGTCCGGACAACAGGCCCTCCGATTTGACACACTGAACTCTATCAGAGAAGTAGTTGGTGAACCAGGAGAGGCAGTCATTTGAGATTAGGTAAGATAAGGGAGGTAAGGCAATAAATAGGCCATAGCGGCAAAATATTTACCATTTAGCAATTAAACACTGGAGTGACAGATGTGCAGAAGATGAATGTGCAAGTAGAGATACTGGTGAGCAAAGGAGAAAAGAAAAAAAATAACAGTATGAGGATGAGGTTGGTAGATGGGCTATTTACAGATGGGCTATGCACAGGTGCAGTGATCTGTGAGATGCTCTGACAGCTGATGCTTAAAGTTAGTGAGGGAGATATGAGACTCCAGCTTCAGTGATTTTTGCAATTCGTTCCAGTCATTGGCAGCAGGACAGGCGGCCAAAGTAGGAATTGGCTTTGGGGGTGACCAGTGAAATATACCTGCTGGAGCGCGTGCTACGGGTGAGTGCTACTATGGTGACCAGTGAGCTGAGATAAGGCGGGGCTTTACCTAGCAAAGACTTATAGATGCCCTGGAGCCAGTGGGTCTGGTGATGAATATGAAGTGAGGGCCAGCCAACGAGAGCATACAGGTCACAGTGGTGGGTAGTATATGGGGCTTTGGTGACAAAACGGACGGCACTGTGATAGACTGCATCCAATTTGCTGAGTAGAGTGTTGGAGGCTATTTTGTAAATGACATCGCCAAAGTCAAGGATCAGCAGGATATTCAGTTTTACGAGGAAATGTTTGGCAGCGTGAGTGAAGGATGCTTTTTGCAAAATAGGAAGTTGATTCTAGATTTAATTTTGGATTGGAGATGCTTAATGTGGGTCTGGAAGGAGAGTTTACAGTCTAACCAGACACCTAGGTATTTGTAGTTGTCCACATATTCTAAGTCAGAACGTCCAGAGTAGTGATGCTGGATGGGCGGGCAGGTCCGGGCAGCGATTGGTTGAAGAGCATGCATTTAGTTTTACTTGCATTTAAGAGCAGTTGGAGGCCACGGAAGGAGAGTTGTATGGCATTGAAGCTCGTCTGGAGGTTAGTTAACACAGTGTCAAAAGAAGGGCCAGAAGTACACAGAATGGTGTTGTCTGCGTAGAGGTGGATCAGAGAATCCCCAGCAGCGAGAGCAACATCATTGATATATACAGAGAAGAGAGTCGACCCGAGAATTGAACCCTGTTGTGGCACCCCCATATAGACTGCCAGAGGTCTGGACAACAGGCCCTCTGATTTGACACACTGAACTCTATCAGATAAGTAGTTGGTGAACCAGGCGAGGCAGTCATTTGAGAAACAAAGGTTGTTGAGTCTGCCAATAAGAATGTGATGATTGACAGAGTCGAAAGCCTTGGCCAGGTCGATGAATACAGCTGCACAGTGTTTTCTCTTATCGATGGCGGTTATGATATCGTTTAGGACCTTGAGCGTGGCTGAGGTGCACCCATGACCAGCTCGGAAACCAGATTCCATAGCGGAGAAGGTGCGGTGGGATTCAAAACGGTTGATGATCTGTTTGTAGTGTGCATAGTGGTGGCTACATCATGTTATGGGTATACTTGTAATCTTTAAGGATAAATGGAGCGAAGCACAGGCAAAATCCTAGAGGAAATCCTGGTTCAATCCGCTTTTCACCAGACACTGGAAGATGAGTTCACCTTTCAGCAGGACAGTAACTTAAAACACAAGGACAAATCTACACTACAGTTGGTTACCAAGAAGACAGTGAATGTTCCTGAGTGGCCAAGTAACCGTTTGGACTTAAATCTACTTGGAAATCTTTGGCAAATGGTTGTTCAGCAATGATCAACAACTATTTTACAGACCTTGAATAATTTTGACAAGAAGACTGGGAAAATATTGTACAATCCAGGTGTGGACAAGCTCTTAGAGACTTACCCAGAAAGACTCACCGCTGTAATCGCTAGCAAAGGTGCTTCTACAAAGTATTGACTCAGGGGCAGGTAGCCTAGTGGTTAGAACGTTGGACCAGTAACCGAAAGGTTACAAGATAGATTCTCCGAGCTGACAAGGTAGAAATCTGTCGTTCTGCCCCTGAACAGGCAGTTAACCCACTGTTCCTAGGCCGTCATTGAAAATAAGAATTTGTTCTTAACTGACCTGCCTAGTAAAATAAAAGAGACAAGGTAATGAGTTAAAGTTTTATTTTAATTGAAAATAAGAATTTGTTCTTAATAAATAAAAAGGTAAAATAAAAAATGAATACTTACTACTAAATTAGATGTTTAAAAAAAAAATGTATGTATAAAACATGTTTTCAGCTTCATTATGAGGTTTTGTGTGTAGATGGATGAGATATTTTTATTTAATTTAATCCATTTTGAATTCAGGCTGTAACACAACAAACTGTGGAATAAGTCAAGGTGTGCGAATATTTGCTGAAGGCCCTGTACATCATTGGCCAAAACTACCAGATTACAAATTACAGCACATATTGTATCAAGGGATTGTTTGCACATCTATTAAAATGACAGTTACTGTACATTACCACATTACGCATTCACAGCTTCTGTAGTCTGCTGTTGTGTTGATTAACTGACTGGACTTTTGGGTAGGCTACATACAAACAAAATAACTGCTCTCAGTGCCAGAGAATGGCACAGGATAATACCAAAGTTACCAGTTATTCTCAACTGAGTCCAAACAAGATCTGTGTAAATGTGTATCAAGGAGTTCATTTTAAACACAGTTATTTTGGTGACTGACAACCTTTACAGAGAGTTTTTTCCCCCCAATCCCCATTGGGCACAACATGGCCAATCACACAAACAAGACCTGTATCTGAGGGGCACATGTGAGAGGGGTGGGGGGGGTCACATTGAGATTGAGGATGCCTCTGGTTTCTCTCTGCCTTGGAAGAATGGAACTCTTTGTCCTCTGGACCACGACGACAGGTCTATTTGGAGTTAGTGAAGATACTGCACATGGGGATGTTTGTGATCTGTCGACAGGGGGTTTTGGACTAGAACCTCCGTGCTCCTACATCTGTATTGCTTGCTGTTTAGGGGTTTTCAGGCTGGGATTTCTGTACAGCACTGATGTAAATAAATACATTTGATTGATTGATAGAATGGTAAAGATGAGAGGAAAGAGGAGGATCATGGGATAGAAGTTTAATAGTGCTTTTAATAGCCCTATCCGACATTCAGCATCCCTCCACCTCCCAATCCCTCATCTACCTCTTTAAGTGAAGAGAAAGTAGTGAGGACTAACAATAAATAAAGTACTGTCAGTGTCTATGGGGATCAAAACAAGATGTATGGTCACTCTGGAAGGAGCTTTCTGTCACGTTGAGGCTTTTATTTCCTAAACGACGAGAAAGGCGGGGGGGCGGGGGTGTGAATGAGTTTACCGGACACCTGCCTATATGTCTGTCCGGGAACCCCCCCACCCACCCCCACAGACTGAGAATGAATGTT
Source organism: Oncorhynchus tshawytscha (assembly GCF_018296145.1). Lineage (NCBI taxonomy): Eukaryota > Metazoa > Chordata > Actinopteri > Salmoniformes > Salmonidae > Oncorhynchus > Oncorhynchus tshawytscha. Next base: position 46,485,720 of record NC_056458.1, on the reverse strand, counting down.
TTTGAATCTACAGTACAGGAAGCTGTTCCAAGCCTTGTAGATTAGGGTGTCTACTGTCTAGAGTGCCGTAAGATTGCCCTGTCTCCGAGCGTGGTATGCGCGTGCATTTTGTGTGTATCCAGAACAAAATATCCAGAACAAGTCAATTAGAAAAGGATTAGAGATCCATCAGACCGTCGGACCGACCAACTAGACCAGGAGGCTAACAGGAAACTGAGAAGTCTATCCAATCCACAGAGGTTTGAACCTCAAGATAAAGAGAGCCAGGGAGAGACAGAACACTTGATCTTAGATTAGCACCTTCAGGGTACACCGGGGGGGGCAGTACAGTAAGTCAGAAGCACAGACAGAAACCTGTGTTTGTAATTGAATTCAAAGAGCACACACACTTATTTCTCATGCCAATCTGACATACCTGTAGAAGCATTGATTGCCCAATGAACCAGATAGACCAACTCATTAAAAAAAGTCAGGCATGTCAGTGGTTTATTCAATCGGAACACCATTCTCCATATCGCGTATAACATTTTCAAACATTTACAACAAACTCAAACGTTCAATACTTCTGAACATTTCAAGACATATTTTGAATTGGTCAGAAACCACTTGCTTAATGTAATCCATTTCCCTTTTTGGGGGGGGGATTGGTTTTCTTTCTGAAATATATATATATATATATAGTTGTTTATTTATTGAACTTTTATTTAACCAGGAAAAGCCCATTGAGACCCAGAGTCTCTTTTTTCAAGGGAGACTTGGCCAAGGCATAAACAATCATTATATATAAACTTTTAAACACCAAGCTGTATATAAATAACATCAACAGTATGTCCTTATATATATATATATATATATCAATACACATACAGTACACAAATACGTGTCCACATTACACAGTATATAAATGTAATATAACATTGGTGCGCTATGAAACAAACGGAACATGTATATAATTAATATTCCTAGTTCAATCTGTACATCAGTCTTGTCTTGATCATATTGGAGTAAATAATTCACAGTAGGTAACATTCAGTGCATTCAAGACCCTGTAATATAAGCCGTGAACACAAGTCACATGTTCTCAAAAGGGACAGTTTAATTGGCCGAGCTGGTGGAGAAGTATACAGTTTCTGAAGTGGCTTAGGTAGAAAGTGTGCACAGTCTCTATGGTTCTCTTGCTCTGTTACAGCATGAGAGAGAGAGAGAGAGAGAGAGAGAGAGAGACAACATGCAGATCCATGCTAAACATTTGGATATGGATAATTGGTCATAAAACTATAATGACATTTGGTCAAATAAGTATCAATCAATCTGTCAATCAAGCAATCAATTCATCTATCTGTCTATTTATCAATCAATTAGTTGGTTATTTTAAATATTCGCTGTGTCCACTCCCTATTTCAGCTTCTAGTCTTCTTCTGTGTGTTCAGAATCGCCGATGTCAAACGCCTCATGACCTATTGTCAGAGCAGTTTTGGAGGGAGCCGGAAAGCTCATCACTCCAACTCCGCATCATCATCTTCCTCCACCTCCTCTTCCTCCTGGTGGAACTCATGTGTGACTAGGGGGGTTGGGAGTCGGGACAGGGACAGTCCAGCCTCTAAACACTTTAACACTCACTATGGTGTGTTGTGTTCCTCATGGGTCAGCCTGTGTCTTTTAGTTACCCCTGGGCCCCTGGGTGAGTGATTCACGTGTTGCTATGGGGACCTCCGTCCTCCTTACCCCTTAGATAATGTTGCCCCGGGGCCCGTGGTGGGTGGCAATAGAATGCTCACCTAATCGGTGACGGTGGTTGTGATAACGGGAGTTCATGGACTTGGCAATGCAGAGGGAAAGATCAGGCCATGGCATTTCTCTCCTCGGTTTTAATCTGGAGACTGGAAAGTATTTATGACTGCTAGCTATTAATAGCGACTAGCCACCATCCACACGTTCCATTCAAGAACATGATCACTTGCCAGTCCAGTGCCAATCAGGTCATGGATGTATAGGCCTCTATGTTTAGCCTATAGCAGCAGCCCGACCACCTGAACACAGAGTAGAGGGTCCTCACATTTTGTATTGTAACTTTAGACTGAGGACTCTAAATTGACCTGACATTGAACAGGGAGGGATGTTGAACTTATGAACTGCAGAACTCGTGAACTCGAGAGCTCTAATACTAAAGTTTGAGAAGGAATTAATCCCTATAGGTCATTGTAAAGGGGTCTGGGGCATGTTGGTTTTCAGGCTGAGAGTTTTCAAAGGTTAGGGCATGGATGTTGGTTGATTGATGCTGTACTTTTAGTTTAGTTCGTTTATTTGGCGGGTTGGTTCTGAGAACTCATGGTGTTCATGCTGGTGGTGGTGGTGGTGCGGCTCGCTCGGCCTTCCTCTAGTTGGGCTGTGACAGTCCCATCGCCATGGCGACGGAAGCCACGAGGAGCGCGGCGCCAGCCAGTGCCACTGCGCCTCCAGACCGATACACTACGCGGCGGTTCAGGGGCTGCACCGGCCGGAAAGTATTCACCATGTCCTTGCCGTCCTTAAACTGGAGATCTGAAAACTTACGCAGCTGGAAGACAGAACCAACAGGCAGACACACAAAGGTCACGGAGGTCACGGAGCTGATACTAACAGTAACAATGAGTAGCATCATATCGAACGAACGGTGTATCTACTGGTAGGGTTTGTTCAACTACTCAAATAACTGCTCTATAACTGTTCTGAATGCTACGGTTCTCCACCGCACAACTGTTCTGAATGCTACGGTTCTCCACCACACAACGGTTCTGCTTTCAGAGTGTTTCCTAATGTACCAACAAGACATTGGGTTAAACGGCTGTTCTACCTGGTTTTTGCTGAGAGGAATGGGCTTCTCAAACACGGTCCAGACCACGGACTCAGTGCAGTTGGGGGTGGTGAGGGAGCCTTTGTAACGGTAGTAGTTGGTCAGGTTCTGCTGGGGAGGAATCAGCTGCTCCAGAGACACAGCACTCAGAGTGGCTTGAGCATCTGCAACAGCACAGCATTACAATCAGAAACCTTGAGCCCTGAAACAAATGGAGACAAATTGTATCTGCTACACAGAACTTATATTAATCTTAGCACAACATTGGTGTTGGTACATGCCAACAGGACAAGACATGGGATGAATATAGAGCATTGAAACAAATTGTATCTGCGATGCACACGTTACATACAAAAGGGTACATTAATCTTGGCATGAACTCATGAAAATATTTGGCATCTGGAGGCAGATAGGACAAGACACAGAGAAAAGCATTGAAGACATTAGTGAAGACATCAAATCTCCTCAGTCTCTCTCGTTGCATGTCATTTAAATGAAACGGTAAGGATGAACAGTATCTGTTATACAGGAGCAGAACAGAACACATCGTGTACATTATCACATGTATGTACAAAGATGTGAGATTGTTTTCAGCTTCGTAAATCTAATTTATGATACATGCCATATCTTTAGCAAGATGGATCTGAATAACCCATACATCAGTTATGAAATGTACTCACCAGTAGTCCTGATGCTCTGGAGAGATCTAACATCAGTTATGAAATGTACTCACCAGTAGTCCTGATGCTCTGGAGAGATCTAACATCAGTTATGAGATGTACTCACCAGTAGTCCTGATGCTCTGGAGAGATCTAACATCAGTTATGAAATGTACTCACCAGTAGTCCTGATGCTCTGGAGAGATCTAACATCAGTTATGAAATGTACTCACCAGTTGTCCTGATGCTCTGGAGAGATCTAACATCAGTTATGAAATGTACTCACCAGTTGTCCTGATGCTCTGGAGAGATCTAACATTAGGCTATAAAATATAATCACCAGTCGATCTGATGCTCTGGAGAGATCTAACATTAGGGTATAAAATATACTCACGAGTCGTCCTGATGCTCTGGAGAGATCTAACATTAGGGTATAAAATATACTCACCAGTCGTCTTGATGCTCTGGAGAGATCTAACATTAGGCTATAAAATATAATCACCAGTCGTCCTGATGCTCTGGAGAGATCTAACATTAGGGTATAAAATATACTCACGAGTCGTCTTGATGCTCTGGAGAGCTTTTACAATGGGGTCATATTTTCGGTTTTCACTGAGAGATTCCTGACAAATGGTACAAAAATAAGAATCATGACTCAAGCATACAGTGCCTTCAGAGAGTATTCACACCCCTTGACCTTATCCACACTTTTCTGTGTTACAGCCTGAATTTAAAAACGGATTTACATTTAGATGTTGTGTCACTGGCCTATGCATAATACCCCATAATGTCAAAGTGGAATTCAGTTTTTCGATTTCATTTCATTAATAATACATTTTAAAAAACAACAAGCTGGAAGGTCTTGAGTCAATAAGTGTTCAACCCCTTTGTTATGACTAAGCCTAAATAAGTTCAGGAGTAAACATTTTCTTAACAAGTCACATTATAAGTTGCATGGACTCACTCTGTGTGCAATAATGGTGTTTAACATGATTTATTTTAAGGACTACCTCATCTCTGTACCCCAACACATACAATTATCTGTAAGGTCCCTCAGTCGAGCAGTGAATTTCAAACACAGATTGAACCACAAAGACCAGAGAGGTTTCCAATGCCTTGCAAAGAAGGGCACCAATTGGTAGATGGGTAAAAAAATACATATAAAAAAAGCAGACATTGAATATCCCTTTGAGCATGGTGAAGTTATTCATTACATTTAGGATGGTGTATCAATACACCCAGTAACGAGAAGATACAGGTGTCCTTCCTAACTTCCTTCCTAACTCAGTTGCCAGAGAGGAAGGAAATCGCTCAGGGATTTCACCATGAGGCCAATGGTGACTTTAGAATAGTTAGAGTTTAATGGTTGTGATAGGAGAAAATTGAGGATGGATCAACAACATTGTAGTTAGTATTGAGAAGTAACCTAATTAACAGAGTGAAAATAGGGAAGCCTGTACAGAATACAAATACTCCAAAACATGCATCCTGTTTGGAACAAGGCACTAAAAAGTAATACTGTAAAAAATGTGCCAAAGCAATTCACTTCTTGTCCTGAAGACAAAGTGTTATGTTTGTGTCAAATGCAATACAGCACATTATGGAGTACCATTCTCCATATTTCAAGTATAGCGGAGGCTGCATCATGTTAAGGGTATGCTTGTAATCGTTAAGGACTGGGGAGTTTTGCAGGATAAAAAAGTTATGGAATAAAGTTAAGCACAGGCAAAACCCTATCCAAAACCTATGGCAAGACCTGAAAATGCTTGTCTAGCAATGATCAACAACCAAATTGACAGAGCTTGAAGAATCTTGAAAAGAATAATGGGCAAATGTTGAACAATCCAGGTGTGGAAAGCTCTTAGAGACTCACCCAGACAGACTCACAGCTGTAATTGCTGCCAAAGGTGCTTCTACAAAGTATTGATTCAGGGGTGTAAATATTTATGTAAGTTAGATATTTATGTATTTAATTTACAATAAATTTGCTAACTTTTCTAAAAAATATGATTTCACTTTGTCATTATGGGTTATTGTGTGTAGATGGGTGAGAAAAGCAACAACAATGTAATCCATTTTGAATTCAGGCTGTAACACAACAAAATGTAGAATACGTCAAGGGGTGTGAATACTTTCTGAATGCACTCTATCTATCTATCTATCTATCTATCTATCTATCTATCTATCTATCTATCTATCTATCTATCTATCTATCTATCTATCTATCTATCTATCTATCTATCTATCTATCTATCTATCTATCTAGTATATATATACACGCATAAATAAACGGCAATATATAAACACACAGTATATCACATACAAGACAAATTGCACGGGGCTATGATGTCATTTCATTTAGAAGTGTTGCCACGGATACATGCATTCAGAAGTCAAAGACTGACCGGCTACGGCAGAGACCATTCAAACATATTGAAATGTTAATTAACCTCGTAGAAAAATCCCAGGACTGCAACTCCGGATGGATCTTTCAAGGCATCTCCCAAGTTGGAGTGCTGCTGTTTCATGTGAACAATATGCAGCTGTAGAAAAGTAAATAGAAAGTCCGTATCATTACTATCAGACTTCGTAGCATTTAAAAAATAAATAAAACTTTCCTCTGAACTCCGTTTCAGCTCATTTTAAATTGGACTGTGATCCTCTGTTATGGATGTGACAAAAAATATATAAAAAGTGTGTTTCGTGTGTGTCAAATTCAAAATGAAACTTTATTGGTCACACACACACACACACACACACACACACACACACACACACACACACACACACACACACACACACACACACACACACACACACACACACACACACACACACACACACACACACACACAGCAGTTATTATTGATAGTGATGCGAAATGCTTGTGCTTTCGACAGTGCAGTACTATCTAACAAGTAATCTAACAATTCCACTACAACGACCTAATACACACAAATCTAAGTAAAGGAATGGAATAAGAATATATACATATAAATACATGGATGAGCAATGACAGAGCGGCACAGGCAAGATGCAATAGATGGTATAAAACACAGTATATTGCATCTTGCCTATGCCGCTCAGTGTGTGTGTGTGTGTGTGTGCGTGCGTGCGAGTGTGTGTGTGCGTGCGTGCGTGTGCGTCAGACAGTAGCTGTCCTACATAACATTACCTCCATGGAGTACTGCTCTCCGTCGATGGTGTGTTCTGACCCTGGTCCTCCGTTCTTGCCCCAGTGCAGGTGGAACTGCACTGCCTTATAGGGCGTCTCCAGGTCTCCACCAATCACATAGGCATCGTGAGGCACGTTCACCTGCACTGGAGGGGATAACACAGTGTAAATTACATTAACAAAAATATATAGATGTTATATAGATCTTTCTAGATGTTTGTTGCTAGGAAACGACATGCTTCTGGAGGTGAAGTGGTGGGTTATTGGGATCAACAACAACATGTTTTGTCTTTAAATGTAAACAATTTAAATAAATAAAAGCATCTTTACATAATTTAGATCAAGTTCAGGTAGGCATGAGGAAAGACTGTTCAGGGACCTTAATGAAACACACCAGTGTCCATTGAAAGACTGTTCAGGGACCTTAATGAAACATACCAGAGTGTCCATTGTTTTTGATCAGGCCTTAATGAAACATACCAGTGTCCATTGTTTTTGATCAGGCCTTAATGAAACATACCAGTGTCCATTGAAAGACTGTTCAGGGACCTTAATGAAACATACCAGAGTGTCCATTGTTTTTGATCAGGCCTTAATGAAACATACCAGTGTCCATTGTTTTTGATCAGGCCTTAATGAAACATACCAGTGTCCATTGAAAGACTGTTCAGGGCCTTAATGAAACATACCAGAGTGTCCATTGTTTTTGATCAGGCCTTAATGAAACATACCACTGTCCATTGAAAGACTGTTCAGGGACCTTAATGAAACATACCAGAGTGTCCATTGTTTTTGATCGTGCCTTGGAAGGAATCCTGGTACTGTTTAAACTGGAAGGGTGTGAGGCGTTTGTCTGGTACGGTCTTCCTGTGGACGATGTTGATGGGGGATTGGTTATCGCCTGCACAGACTCTGTTAACATGATCCCACTTCTCAGGTCCTGTAGAACAGTGAGGATAAAAAGACAGCAAGATGCACAACAGGAATGTTCTGGTGTATTATATCTGTCTGAGTACAACTGTTTTGAGGAGTGGGTAGGTGTTTAATTGGGAGGGAGGGGAGGGGAGGGGGAGGGGAGGGGAGGGAGGGAGGGAGGGAGGGCATAAACAGGAGGGAGGGAAGAGGGAGAGCTGGAAGGGAGGGAGGGAAGGAGGGAGGGGAGATCAAGAGCTGGGAGGGAGGGAGGGAGGGAGGGAGTGGGGAGGGAGGAGGGAGGGAGGGAGGGAGGGAGGGAGGGAGGGAGTGAGGGAGGGAGGGAGGGAGGGGAGAGGAGACCTGGGAGGGAGGGAAGGAGGGAAGGAGGGGTTTGGACAGATGGACAGGTTTGGACAGGTGGACAGGTTTGGACAGATGGATCAGGTTTGGACAGATTTAACATGACATTTCTTGTTCATCACTGTGTTTCAAACTCACCATTACAAGGGGTGTCACAGGTATGTTGGGACTGGTAGCACCAATCTGAAATATGACAAATATCAGTAAACCATATACATGATCAGAATATTTAGAGCATAAAAAACAGCATCTAAACCACACAATCTGTTGTTGTTTCCCTGTAATATAATGTCAAAGTCAGAATCAAACATCAATCACTTCAAAGCAAATATCCTTCTGTGAAAACAGTGGTGAGGAATGACCTTGATGTGAATAAATGTTCCTAAAATAAACTATGTGAGTTGTTGCCACAGATCGAATCTGTGAAGATCTGAAACCAATGGAGAGTATTTCAGGGAGGAGAGTAGAAGGGGAGGGGCTAGGGTCTGATGTCATCATCGGCCCCATACATTCTAATCCTACGGCTGCCCCATACATTCTAAAGCTACGGCCCCATACATTCTAATGCTACGGCCCCATACATTCTAATGCTACGGCCCCATACATTCTAATGCTACGGCCCCATACATTCTAATGCTACGGCCCCATACATTCTAATGCTACGGCCCCATACATTCTAATGCTACGGCCCCATACATTCTAATGCTACGGCCCCATACATTCTAATGCTACGGCCCCATACATTCTAATGCTACGGCCCCATACATTCTAATGCTACGGCCCCATACATTCTAATGCTACGGCCCCATACATTCTAATGCTACGGCCCCATACATTCTAATGCTACGGCCCCATACATTCTAATTCTACGGCCCCATACATTCTAATTCTATGGCCCCATACATTCTAATGCTATGGCCCCATACATTCTAATGCTATGGCCCCATACATTCTAATGCTATGGCCCCATACATTCTAATGCTATGGCCCCATACATTCTAATCCTACGGCCCCCATACATTTTAAATCTATGGCCCCATACATTCTAATGCTACGGTCCCATACATTCTAATTCTATGGCCCCATACATTCTAATGCTATGGCCCCATACATTCTAATGCTACGTCGGCCCCATACATTCTAATGCTATTGCCCCATACATTCTAATGCTATGGCCCCATACATTCTAATGCTATGGCCCCATACATTCTAATGCTACGGCGGCCCCATACATTCTAATACTACGGCCCCATACACTCCATTTATACATCTCTTTCTGGACGGAGGCAGTTTCCACCTGAGTAAAGAATGTTTATACCCTCATCATATTGTTAACCCTCACAGCAGTTAACAACATTCTGTACTGCAGTCTATTTTGAGAACTAAGGGGAGGGAGGAGGATGGATGTTACAAACAGCAGTTATTCTGGAGAATGACCAGAAACCGCATCCGCAAGATTTCAAAGATATTTATCAAATCTGCCCATTATCAATAGTTAGTTTATTTTCGCTTTTCCGCAAACAATGAATTGTTCAAGTTTTGCTTAAAGTCAACTGTTATTACCGGTTATACAAATGCCCCTAATACACAGGAATTGTGTTTTCTATTGTTCAAGTACACAAAGGCACACTAACAAGTTTACGCGCTATCAGAATATATACAAAAAATAATTATTATTATTTAACATCAAAGGACAACTTCTCACGCATGTTTTGAAAGTTTATTAATATTTCACAATGGGACTGGCTCTTGCTCTGAGACAAATATCTACTGCTGTCTCGCAGATCGAATATTTATGGGAAATACAAAAATGGAATATACAGTGTTATTAGTACTGGAATGGAAGAGTTTCTCCTCCGGGAGCTGGAGGAAGTGCTGGTTCCTGGTTTCTTTCTTTGCCACCATTGGTTGGTAAGCCCATTTCCTTCTGTACTGGTGTGATCATGGCTATCATTTTTTTTTAAAAGCACAAATAAACTCTGCAGGGGGTCTAGACTTGGAAGGTCACAGAGTGTACCCATATGGTGCCATTATTAATATATTGTTTTCAATAAATAAATAACCGTCAAGCTGATCAAAGAAAAGAGCCAGCACCAGACAGGGAAGAAGAAATAAGTAGCAGGAGCACTTTGGGTACTCCTAAACAACCACATATGCTCTGGTATGAGAATAGTACTAAAACATGAAAAATTATAACCACAAATAGGTGCTAAGTGGCATAAAAATTGTTGGTTTGCAAAATGCAAAATTGCAAAATGTCTACAATTGCAGAAAACTTGCTTTAAATTTGCTTGACATTTTCTTTACACACCGTGGCAAAATGTGTAGAATTGAAAATCAACTTTGCATTTTAAGACTATTTTCTTGCAATTCTACACATTTTACAATTGCGTGCAAACAAAATGCTGTAATTTTATAACACATAACACACTTTATAACACTCAGACAATTCTACTCATTTTGCCATGAGGCAGAGAAATATTTATTTTCTTCAGTTTTACAGCTAATTTCCTGGATTTCTATCCATTTTGCCATGGGGTGGAGATATATTTTTGCCGTTTTAAAGCTAATTTGTTGCAATTCTACACATTTTGCCATGACTTATGCCATGTTAATATGATGTCTGAGTGAGAATGACTAACACAATCAATAGAGGCCCCATGGAGGTCAGGGCCCTGGGCACTTATCCTGTGAGCCCGGGCAGTATTCGGCCATTCGGCCAAATCCAGATAGCTAGCTAGACTAACTAGGCTACCTACCAATCTAAACATTGTTAGCTGACTAGGCTAACTACCAATCTAAACATTGTTAGCCGACTAGGCTAACTACCGATCTAAACATTGTTAGCTGACTAGGCTAAATACCAATCTAAACATTGTTAGCTGACTAGGCTAACTACCAATCTAAACATTGTTAGCTGACTAGGCTAACTACCGATCTAAACATTTTTAGCCGACTAGGCTAAATACCGATCTAAACATTGTTAGCTGACTAGGCTAAATACCAATCTAAACATTGTTAGCTGACTAGGCTAACTACCAATCTAAACATTGTTAGCTGACTAGGCTAACTACCGATCTAAACATTTTTAGCCGACTAGGCTAAATACCGATCTAAACATTGTTAGCTGACTAGGCTAACTACCGATCTAAACATTGTTAGCTGACTAGGCTAACTACCAATCTAAATTTTTTTAGCTGACATGGCTAATTGATTGACTGTTAGTGACTGACGTAACAATAGATAAACTTCTAAATTGCACCTGGTGTATTGTATTACTCTTACTCTCAATAGTAAGTTCAAACCCTGACTGAGTTCCTAAGATAGTTGCCAGGGGCCCTAAGCGACCGCTTATGTCACGTATGCCTGGAGTCGGACCAGGGTTTGCAAGTTGAAAAGCCTTTCAATGTGTGGGCTAAGTCATAATTAAAATACACTAACGCCTATCGGCTAATGCCTTCATTGGCCAAGTAGCCTCCCTTCTACCCTGGCCTACATAATCCTTACCCCAACTTCCACCTGTAGAATTAGTTCTAGGAGTTAAACTTCCTCGATGTCTTCATGTCCGTTACCAAGTGCACTAGCAGCACCATCAGAACCGTTATCTTTTCACTATTGTCCAACAAAAATATATAAATATGCTGTAAACCATGCAAGAGTGGAATAGTGCATTTTAAATGGCATTTGTAAACCATGCAAGAGTGGAATAGTGTGTTTTAAATGGCATTTGACAACTGATTATCTCAGAGGAATAGGTATGGTGTGTATTAAGTTTTTTAATAAACGCATTTTTAAAACTTACACAGTCCTTAATGTCAATCAATTATCCCACAAACAAAGCCTGCTTCTGTTAAATTGGCATCTAAATCAGATTTCCGTGTTCACAAATCCTGTGTGACCAATAGCTGATCTGCTGATAGGCAGCCCTCGACTGTGCTTTGATCTTTATACCAATGCAGGGCAAAGTAACATTGAACAATGGGTTCTCAAATGGCTTTGAGCTGAGTGCACACTCCCAGGGGAGCGAGGTTTTTGAGCAGCTGAGAAATAGGAAACTGTCAAAGAGAAACAAAAGGCAACGAAAGAAAAATAAATAAGTCTGTCTGCACATTTGCAAACATCATTAGGATATTAGGACGTGTTAAACAAAGACAGCGAGAGAGAGAGAGAGAGATCTGAGATGTGTCATGGTGTTCTCTATGCCGTACACAACCCCTCTCCACACATATCACGGTCTGTAGGCCTATAGGTTGTATAGGGAACTTACTCTAGACTAGATATAGACTTAATTACACAACCTGGTCTCAGAGCATTTCGTATTATTCTGTACGTAAATCTGCCACACTCCATTTTGTATGATATTTTATGTATGGTATGTATCACCCATTTCATACAGTATGTTACAAATTACAATCGTATTATATGTTACAAATTACAATTCGTATTATATATTACGGATTTGTAAATCATACAATATGTTACAAATTTACAAAACGTATGATATGTTATGAAATCTAGCTAGGTGGGGTAGGTTAGCTAACATTATCTAACAGGCTAATATTAGCTGGGCTAGGGTTTGGGGTTAAGGTTAGAATTAAGTTTACAGTATGTGTTAGGTTAAAGGGTTAGGGTAAGGCTAAGAGGGTTAAGGCTAGGGGAAGGGTTAGCTAAGAGGGTTAAGGCTAGGGGAAGGGTTAGCTAAGAGGGTTAAGGCTAGGGGAAGGGTTAGCTAAGAGGGTTAAGGCTAGGGGAGGGTTAGCTAAGAGGGTTAAGGCTAGGGCAAGGGTTAGCTAAGAGGGTTAAGGCTAGGGAAAGGGTTAGCTAAGAGGGTTAAGGCTAGGGCAAGGGTTAGCTAAGAGGGTTAAGGCTAGGGAAGGGTTAGCTAAGAGGGTTAAGGCTAGGGCAAGGGTTAGCTAAGAGGGTTAAGGCTAGGGAAGGGTTAGCTAAGAGGGTTAAGGCTAAGGCAAGGGTTAGCTAAGAGGGTTAAGGCTAGGGAAAGGGTTAGCTAAGAGGGTTAAGGCTAGGGCAAGGGTTAGCTAAGAGGGTTAAGGCTAGGGCAAGGGTTAGCTAAGAGGGTTAAGGCTAGGGCAAGGGTTCGCTAAGAGGGTTAAGGCTAGGGCAAGGGTTAGCCTCTTAGCTAACCCTTCCCCTAGAGGGTTAAGGCTAGGGCAAGGGTTAGCTAAGAGGGTTAAGGCTAGGGGAAGGGTTAGCTAAGAGTGTTAAGGCTAGGGGAAGGGATAGCTAAGAGGGTTAAGGCTAGCGGAAGGGTTAGCTAAGAGGGTTAAGGCTAGGGCAAGGGTTAGCTAAGAGGGTTAAGGCTAGGGCAAGGGTTAGCTAAGAGGGTTAAGGCTAGGGCAAGGGTTAGCTAGGAGGGTTAAGGCTAGGGGAAGGGTTAGCTAACATGCTAAGTAGTGGCAAAGTAGCTAAAAGGTAGTAAGTAGTTGAAAAGTTGACAACTATCTAAACTGATAACGTTGTTTGTGATGAGATTCAAACTCGCAACCTTTGGGTTACTAGGTGTTTGCGTTATACACCCACCCAACCACCCTACATATCGTACTAATTTCAACATCTCGGTTTTACATGTACTATGTTACGTTTAGTCTCTGAGACCAGGCTGAATTACAAGGGGATATGAAAGAACCATAATAATAAAATAGTTACAGATGATATATGGGAAATGGGTCTACGGTGATATCCAAGTGGTTGGCATGAGGTCAGGGTGTCGTTTGGGATGCAAAGAGAACAACTCCCCTATTATTTTTTTATTTAACCTTTATTTAACTAGGCAAGTCAGTTATGAACAAATTCTTATTTACAATGACGGCCTACAGCGGCCAAACCCTGACGACGCTGGGCCAATTGTGCGCCGCCCTATGGGACTCCCATTCACGGTTGGTTGTGATACAGCCTGGATTCGAACCAGGGTGTCTGTAATGACGTCTCTAGCACTGAGATGCAGCTGCGCCACTCTTGATCCCCAAAGAGCAGGGGTGACATCAGACAGTGCACATGTGTTTAAACCGACCAGTTCAACCATCTGCATTTGCCCACTTGAGAAAATATGTTTTATACAATGTGATGCAGCTAGGAATTGGTCAATTGGCATATGGTGATTTTTTTGTGTGGATTCAAATAGTGAAGCTCAAGGTCAAAGGCATCTTCTTATCAGATACAAAAGCAACGTAGCATGATGTTATCATTTACTTGTGTGGCTGATATCTTCATCCAAATAGTATGGAATCAAATTTCGTTCTCAGTGGGGACAGCACGATGTTCTCGACATCCGCAGAGCAGGCAGTCTAATGCAGCCTATAGCTCGTGAGCGCGTTACCCATTTCAGGACTGGGGAAAGCCAACAGATAATGTATTTTTGTTAATTAAACCGTTAGATCTACCTGTATGAGATCTGAGTTCTCGTGTGTTTTTCCCCGAAAACGTTTGTAGATTGACCGTTTATCCGCAGTTTGTTGTCGGAGCTCATGCTGCTTCTCGTTGCGATAAGCACGCAAGTCTCTCTCATTGGCTCGTGCTGAACTCCGTATTGGGTGCAGGTGCACGTGGAAGAATGAATGGGGATTGCTTGATATAACAGAGCTGTTTTCAAAATCCGATTCTGAAAACGATATGATGGGCTTCTCTGTTCGTTTGCTTTTAATAGTTGACCAACATAATCTACCGGTCATCATGTTAACACCTAAAAGCCGACACCTTTGGCACATTGATTTGTTGACAGACAGAGACACTTGAGTTTCACTGTATGTCTTTGAACTTACTGTGCCACAGTGCTTTCATGGTAAGGGGTTGGAGATCTGTGGATCTGCCTGCCAGCATTGCGTGGGAAATCTCTATGATGCACGTGTCAGGTGATGAATAGCATTTACGCGCGCGTTTGGGGTGATGATATGCGGTGCGGGACGGAGCAGCTCGTTCATGTTTGAGGCTAGTTGTGATCATAAGGTAGTAAGTACCCTAATACGTTTTTTAAAAATGATATCAAGTTATCCTGAGAAGTCTTTTCAATTTCATAGATGCTCAAATATAACATTGGATGATATCTGAGAGGCGGCTTGCTGACACGGGATTTTTAAAAGCCAAACAGGACCTTTCCTAATGAAAGGTAAATTCAACTTCAAAGAATTTACACCAAAAATATAACAGCTAAAAACTGACTTCAACCAGTTGTTTTTAACGTGTTATTGGTCTACTTGAAAGCTGATCAAATACGATATAAATATATTTGTTACCGTTTAATAAAATAATAATTTAAAAAATGTAAACCCTCAATTACAACATCAACAATGTAAATGGAAAACAATGATCAGGTGTATCACGAATAAATAGGCTACTCATAGGATGACCAGAGGATGTAATGTGATCTCACTAAGCTGATGTAATCTTTGACATGCAGCCAGGACAATATTAATTTACCTCAAAGCTTTGAATGGTAGGAAATTAGTACGTTGTCGCCTGTTTACTTACATTGGATACGTTTGGCTACAAATTATTTTTTTTACATATATATTTATAGACCTAGTATATCTTTTTTTTTTACTATACACTAAGTAAATTCCTACTTATCAATATATTTTTTTGTTTCCCCTTATTTATGAAAAATAGATTCACAAATATGTTTTTTTGAACGAATGTAATAGTTTATACAGATAATACACCTTTCCTTCCAAGTTCAGAATACAATTCATTAAAAATCGACTCACCTGCACCGGTGCAGATTTTTAAAAAGAATGCCAGAAAAATAGATAGGATAAGATGTTGCTGCATTTTGGAGAGCGTCTCTGTCAGGTTCGAGCGGCGCAGGGCAACACAATGAGTTATTTATTTTTCAATGTGATCGCATTCTTCTTCCAAGAGGGTCTTATACTTATCTATCATCCTACTCAACAGGAAAGAAACAGCCCACCCCTGGCCCCTCCCCTTTTGGATATTACTTCTATTGAACCATCCCCAACCGATAACATCTTTTCTAATCAAACAATTGTATACGAGAGGGCGTGTTAAACGACTGCCACTAAACGAACACCATGCAGGTAGAGATATCTGATAATATAAAGTGACAACTGACCACCTCTGATTTACTTAAAGCAGCATATCAAACCATACAACTTTATTGTATGGTAGGGGTATAGGGGAATGTCTTGAGGATGGGAACCCAGCAGCTCTCCAGTTATCAGCCCCTTTTCCAGCGCCCGGCCCCAGGAATCGAACCAGACACTTTTCAGCTACAGAGCCAACTCTTTAACCTCTGGGCTACCTACCACCCCAAATATATATATACAGTGGGGCAAAACAGTATTTAGTCAGCCACCAATGGGGCAAGTTCTCCCACTTAAAAAGATGAGAGAGGCCTGTAATTTTCATCATAGGTACACTTCAACTATGACAGACAAAATGAGAAAAAAAAATCCAGAAAATCACATTGTAGGATTTTTAATGAATTTATTTGCAAATTATGGTGGAAAATAAGTATTTGGTCACCTACAAACAAGCAAGATTTCTGGCTCTCACAGACCTGTAACTTCTTCTTTAAGAGGCTCCCCTGTCCTCCACTCTTTACCTGTATTAATGGCACCTGTTTGAACTTGTTATCAGTATAAAAGACACCTGT
Organism: Oncorhynchus tshawytscha; assembly: GCF_018296145.1. Classification (NCBI taxonomy): domain Eukaryota; kingdom Metazoa; phylum Chordata; class Actinopteri; order Salmoniformes; family Salmonidae; genus Oncorhynchus; species Oncorhynchus tshawytscha. The sequence goes on along the minus strand of NC_056458.1, from coordinate 46,469,152 downwards.
CCACAACCTCAAACAGTCACACTCCAAACTCCACTATGGCCAAGACCAAAGAGCTGTCAAAGGACACCAGAAACAAAATTGTAGACCTACACAAGGCTGGGAAGACTGAATCTGCAATAGGTAAGCAGCTTGGTTTGAAGAAATCAACTGTGGGAGCAATTATTAGGAAATGGAAGACATACAAGACCGCTGATAATCTCCCTCGATCTGGGGCTCCACGCAAGATCTCGCCCCGTGGGGTCAAAATGATCACAAGAACGGTGAGCAAAAATCCCAGAACCACATGGGGGGACCTAGTGAATGACCTGCAGAGAGCTGGGACCAAAGTAACAAAGCCTACCATCAGTAACACACTACGCCGCCAGGGACTCAAATCCTGCAGTGCCAGACGTGTCCCCCTGCTTAAGCCAGTACATGTCCAGGCCCATCTGAAGTTTGCTAGAGAGCATTTGGATGATCCAGAAGAAGATTGGGAGAATGTCATATGGTCAGATGAAACCAAAATATAACTTTTTGGTAAAAACTCAACTCGTCGTGTTTGGAGGACAAAGAATGCTGAGTTGCATCCAAAGAACACCATACCTACTGTGAAGCATGGGGGTGGAAACATCATGCTTTGGGGCTGTTTTTCTGCAAAGGGACCAGGACGACTGCTCCGGGTAAAGGAAAGAATGAATGGGGCCATGTATCGTGAGATTTTGAGTGAAAACCTCCTTCCATCAGCAAGGGCATTGAAGATGAAACGTGGCTGGGTCTTTCAGCATGACAATGATCCCAAACACACCGCCCGGGCAATGAAGGAGTGGCTTCGTAAGAAGCATTTCAAGGTCCTGGAGTGGCCTAGCCAGTCTCCAGATCTCAACCCCATAGAAAATCTTTGGAGGGAGTTGAAAGTCCGTGTTGCCCAGCAACAGTCCCAAAACATCACTGCTCTAGAGGAGATCTGCATGGAGGAATGTGCCAAAATACCAGCAACAGTGTGAAAACCTTGTGAAGACTTACAGAAAACATTTGACCTCTGTCATTGCCAACACAAGGTATATAACAAAGTATTGAGATAAACTTTGTTATTGACCAAATACTTATTTTCCACCATAATTTGCAAATAAATTCATTAAAAATCCTACAATGTGATTTTCTGGATTTTTTTTCTCTCATTTTGTCTGTCATAGTTGAAGTGTACCTATGATGAAAATTACAGGCCTCTCTCATCTTTTTAAGTTGGAGAACTTGCACAATTGGTGGCTGACTAAATACTTTTTTGTCCCACTGTATATAGTGTATATTTGTCCGACCCCCACTGCAGTTCCCCTGGTCGTGACCATGACTTTAAATACTACTGTCCTAGTGGATACCTCAGAAAGATGACAGAAAATTGATAAACATCCAGCAGGCCAGTGTCTCTGTGTGTTGAGAGGTATTCCCCCTCTGAAATGAGCATGGTACTGAGTTACAGGTTGCTATTCTATAACCTGCCTGAAACCCAGTAACCTGCTCTTTCCAGAGGGGGAATACCTCTCAACCATGGACACACGTAAGCACAATATGCCTGACCCAAGCTGTGCTGCTCCGATAGTTGCTACGGTGCTGAAAATGACCTATGGAGGACTGGTAAGCAGGTCAAGCCCAGTAAATCTGGGCTAGGTTGGGGTCGGCTAGGTTGGGCTCAGTACTGTGACATTATTGTAATATTTGAAGCACTTAATAGACAGGTTTCATTATGTTTATCGTTTTCATATTCAACCCTTCTTCAAATATGCTGAATAGTACTTGGAAAGGTTTTTACATCACCATCACAACAGTTATTATTTTATGTCAATAATCTTAAAATAACATAAAATTGTTTCAATGGAACAATATTATTGATCTGCACAAACTATCATTCATTCGCATGACTTTGCATTTTATAAGAGTCTAGCCGTTACAACCCTGAACATGAATCTGTTTCCATTCTACTGCCCCCCCCGAACCACTAGGGTTTCCATGGTACTGTACCACCAGGGTTTCCATGGTACTGTACCACTAGGGTTTCCATGGTACTGTACCCCTAGGGTTTCCATGATACTGTACCATTAGGGTTTCCATTCTACTGTCCCACTAGGTTTTCCATGGTACTGTACCCCTCTGTCCCACTAGGGTTTCCATGGTACTGTGCCCCTCTGTACCACTAGGGTTTCCATGGTACTGTACCACTAGGGTTTCCATGGTACTGTCCCACTAGGGTTTACATGGTACTGTACCACCAGGGTTTCCATTCTACTGTACCACTAGGGTTTCCATGGTACTGTACCACTAGGGTTTCCATGGTACTGTACCACTAGGGTTTCCATGGTACTGTACCACTAGGGTTTCCATTCTACTGTACCACTAGGGTTTCCATGGTACTGTACCACTAGGGTTGCCATGGTACTGTCCCACTAGGGTTTCCATGGTACTGTACCACTAGGGTTTCCATGGTACTGTCCCACTAGAGTTTCCATTCTACTGTACCACTAGGGTTTCCATGCTACTGTACCACTAGGGTTTCCATGGTACTGTACCACTAGGGTTTCCATGGTACTGTACCACTAGGGTTTCCATGCTACTGTACCACCAGGGTTTCCATGCTACTGTACCACTAGGGTTTCCATGGTACTGTACCACTAGGGTGTCCAGGGTACTGTACCACTAGGGTTTCCATTCTACTGTCCCACTAGGTTTTCCATGGTACTGTACCACTAGGGTTTCCATGGTACTGTCCCACTAGGGTTTCCATGGTACTGTACCACTAGGGTTTCCATGGTACTGTCACCCTCTGTACCACTAGGGTTTCCATGGTACTGTCACCCTCTGTACCATTAGGGTTTCCATGGTACTGTCCCACTAGGGTTTCCATGGTACTGTACCACAAGGCTTTCCATGGTACTGTCCCACTAGGGTTTCCATGGTACTGTACCACTAGGGTTTCCATGCGACTGTACCACCAGGGTTTCCATGCTACTGTACCACTAGGGTTTCCATGGTACTGTACCACTAGGGTTTCCATGCTACTGTACCACCAGGGTTTCCATGCTACTGTACACTAGGGTTTCCATGCTACTGTACCACTAGGTTTTCCATGGTACTGTACCACTAGGGTTTCCATGGTACTGAACCACTAGGGTTTCCATGCTACTGTACCACCAGGGTTTCCATTCTACTGTACCACTAGGGTTTCCATGGTACTGTACCACTAGGGTTTCCATGGTACTGTACCACTAGGGTTTCCATTATACTGTCCCACTAGGTTTTCCATGGTACTGTACCCCTCTGTCCCACTAGGGTTTCCATGGTACTGTACCCCTCTGTCCCATTAGGGTTTCCATGCTACTGTACCACTAGGGTTTCCATGGTACTGTCCCACTAGGGTTTCCATGGTACTGTCCCACTAGGTTTTCCATGGTACTGTACCCCTCTGTCCCACTAGGGTTTCCATGGTACTGTACCCCTCTGTACCACTAGGGTTTCCATGGTACTGTACCACTAGGGTTTCCATGGTACTGTCCCACTAGGGTTTCCATGGTACTGTCCCACTAGGGTTTCCATGGTACTGTACCACTAGGGATTCCCACAGCAACATGGATCAGAACATTACAAAATGATTACACTTTCTCCTGTTCTCCCCATCTCTGTCATATGTTGCCCCTCCTGACCTGTTTGTCCATCTTGGCCTCTCACCTCCTCCTGGTCTCTCACCTCCTCCTGGTCATATTGGGGAAGCCTCACACCTCCTCCTGGTCCTATTGGGGAAGCCTCTCACCTCCTCCTGGTCATAGAGGGGAAGCCTCTCACCTCCTCCTGGTCTCTCCCCTCCTCCTGGTCATAGAGGGGAAGCCTCTCACCTCCTCCTGGTCATAGAGGGGAAGCCTCTCACCTCCCCCTGGTCTCTCCCCTCCTCCTGGTCAGAGAGGGAAGCCTCTCCCCTCCTCCTGGTCAGAGAGAGGAAGCCTCTCACCTCCTCCTGGTCAGAGAGGGAAGCCTCTCACCTCCTCCTGGTCATAGAGAGGAAGCCTCTCACCTCCTCCTGGTCTCTCACCTCCTCCTGGTCAGAGAGGGAAGCCTCTCCCCTCCTCCTGGTCAGAGAGGGAAGCCTCTCACCTCCTCCTGGTCATAGAGAGGAAGCCTCTCCCCTCCTCCTGGTCATAGAGGGAAGCCTCTCACCTCCTCCTGGTCTCTCACCTCCTCCTGGTCAGAGAGGGGAAGCCTCTCCCCTCCTCCGGGTCACAGAGGGGAAGCCTCTCACCTCCTCCTGGTCACAGAGAGGAAGCCTCTCACCTCCTCCTGGTCAGAGAGAGGAAGCCTCTCACCTCCTCCTGGTCAGAGAGAGGAAGCCTCTCCCTCCTCCTGGTCATAGAGAGGAAGCCTCTCACCTCCTCCTGGTCAGAGAGAGGAAGCCTCTCCCCTCCTCCTGGTCATAGAGAGGAAGCCTCTCACCTCCTCCTGGTCTCTCACCTCCTCCTGGTCAGAGAGAGGAAGCCTCTCCCTCCTCCTGGTCAGAGAGAGGAAGCCTCTCACCTCCTCCTGGTCAGAGAGAGGAAGCCTCTCACCTCCTCCTGGTCATAGAGAGGAAGCCTCTCACCTCCTCCTGGTCTCTCACCTCCTCCTGGTCAGAGAGAGGAAGCCTCTCCCTCCTCCTGGTCAGAGAGAGGAAGCCTCTCACCTCCTCCTGGTCATAGAGAGGAAGCCTCTCCCCTCCTCCTGGTCATAGAGAGGAAGCCTCTCACCTCCTCCTGGTCTCTCACCTCCTCCTGGTCAGAGAGAGGAAGCCTCTCACCTCCTCCTGGTCTCTCACCTCCTCCTGGTCAGAGAGAGGAAGCCTCTCACCTCCTCCTGGTCTCTCACCTCCTCCTGGTCAGAGAGAGGAAGCCTCTCACCTCCTCCTGGTCTCTCACCTCCTCCTGGTCATAGAGAGGAAGCCTCTCCCCTCCTCCTGGTCATAGAGAGGAAGCCTCTCCCCTCCTCCGGGTCACAGAGGGGAAGCCTCTCACCTCCTCCTGGTCACAGAGAGGAAGCCTCTCACCTCCTCCTGGTCAGAGAGAGGAAGCCTCTCACCTCCTCCTGGTCAGAGAGAGGAAGCCTCTCCCCTCCTCCTGGTCATAGAGAGGAAGCCTCTCACCTCCTCCTGGTCAGAGAGAGGAAGCCTCTCCCCTCCTCCTGGTCATAGAGAGGAAGCCTCTCACCTCCTCCTGGTCTCTCACCTCCTCCTGGTCAGAGAGAGGAAGCCTCTCCCCTCCTCCTGGTCAGAGAGAGGAAGCCTCCCTCCTCCTGGTCAGAGAGAGGAAGCCTCTCACCTCCTCCTGGTCATAGAGAGGAAGCCTCTCACCTCCTCCTGGTCTCTCACCTCCTCCTGGTCAGAGAGAGGAAGCCTCTCCCCTCCTCCTGGTCAGAGAGAGGAAGCCTCTCACCTCCTCCTGGTCATAGAGAGGAAGCCTCTCCCCCTCCTCCTGGTCATAGAGAGGAAGCCTCTCACCTCCTCCTGGTCTCTCACCTCCTCCTGGTCAGAGAGAGGAAGCCTCTCACCTCCTCCTGGTCTCTCACCTCCTCCTGGTCAGAGAGAGGAAGCCTCTCACCTCCTCCTGGTCTCTCACCTCCTCCTGGTCAGAGAGAGAAGCCTCTCACCTCCTCCTGGTCTCTCACCTCCTCCTGGTCATAGAGAGGAAGCCTCTCACCTCCTCCTGGTCTCTCACCTCCTCCTGGTCAGAGAGAGGAAGCCTCTCACCTCCTCCTGGTCTCTCACCTCCTCCTGGTCAGAGAGAGGAAGCCTCTCACCTCCTCCTGGTCTCTCACCTCCTCCTGGTCATAGAGAGGAAGCCTCTCACCTCCTCCTGGTCTCTCACCTCCTCCTGGTCAGAGAGAGGAAGCAGCTCTGTTTGTTACTGTCATGGAGAAACTGTGGTCCTCCTACATGTCTGTACGTTCAGACAGAGGGGTGTATCTAATGTATGAATATGAATGACCCCTACCTCCAACACACCATCATGGCATGAAGTCATTTCTGAGAAAGCTTTCTGATGAAGAAGAGCCTGTCTGTGTCCTGGACTCACGGGGGGCTTTACTGCTGTACTGTGACTATATTATACTGTGGCATATAGAATACAATGATTCACTTCAAAACACTGCCACCGTGTGGTCAAATTTGGAAAATACAGGAAGTTATTTCTCACTAGGATGTGCCATTGCCTGGGGGACGAGATTCACTAAAAACACACTAGCTGGATACAGCTACAATTATAAGTGCCTTTTCGTAGCAGGCTAGGAGAACTAACGTTGCTGGTTCGGAGAATTTACGCAAGAGGTTAGGAGAATTAACGTAACAGGAAATAGGAAAAATGCTACGAAGTCACTTCCGGTCGTTGCCGTGGCGAAGTGGCGTGTTTCTAGGGCGTCTCGCCAGGGAACCTCCATCAGGATCCATGTGAAATGAAGAACCAATAGCAGAGGGTCATTATTCATCAACTCTACACTGCCAATGATCTATTGTTCTGTTATTAATGGCATATTACCACAATTTATTTCATCTTGAATGAACCATTATTTAACTAGGCAAGTCTACTTCCGGCGCCGACAGAGATGGCCGCCTCGCTTCGCGTTCCTAGGAAACTATGCAGTTTTTTGTTTTTTTACGTGTTAATTCTTACACTAGTACCCCAGGTCATCTTAGGTTTCATTACATACAGCCGAGAAGAACTACTGAATATAAGATCAGCGTCAACTCACCATCAGTACGACCAAGAATATGTTTTTCGCGACACGGATCCTGTGTTCTGCCTTACAACCAGTGTAACGGAGTGGATTATATGCAGCGACCCAAAAAAACGACTCAGAAAAAGAGGGAAACGAAGCGGTCTTCTGGTCAGACTCCGGAGACGGGCACATCGTGCACCACTCCCTAGCATTCTTCTCGCCAATGTCCAGTCTCTTGACAACAAGGTTGATGAAATCCGAGCAAGGGTAGCATTCCAGAGGGACATCAGAGACTGTAACGTTCTCTGCTTCACGGAAACATGGCTAACCGGAGAGACGCTATCCGAAGCGGTGCAGCCAGCGGGTTTCTCCACGCATCGCGCGGACAGAAACGAACATCTTTCTGGTAAGAAGAGGGGCGGGGGCGTATGCCTTATGACTAACGTGACATGGTGTGATGACAGAAACATACAGGAACTCAAATCCTTCTGTTCACCTGATTTAGAATTCCTCACAATCAAATGTAGACCGCATTATCTACCAAGAGAATTCTCTTCGATTATAATCACAGCCGTATATATCCCCCCCCAAGCAGACACATCGATGGCTCTGAACGAACTTTATTTAACTCTCTGCAAACTGGAAACCACATATCCGGAGGCTGCATTCATTGTAGCTGGGGATTTTAACAAGGCTAATCTGAAAACAAGACTCCCTAAATTTTATCAGCATATCGATTGCGCAACCAGGGGTGGAAAGACCCTGGATCATTGTTACTCTAACTTCCGCGACGCATATAAGGCCCTGCCCCGCCCCCCTTTCGGAAAAGCTGACCACGATTCCATTTTGTTGATCCCTGCCTACAGACAGAAACTAAAACAAGAAGCTCCCACGCTGAGGTCTGTCCAACGCTGGTCCGACCAAGCTGACTCCACACTCCAAGACTGCTTCCATCACGTGGACTGGGAGATGTTTCGTATTGCGTCAGACAACAACATTGACGAATACGCTGATTCGGTGTGCGAGTTCATTAGAACGTGCGTTGAAGATGTCGTTCCCATAGCAACGATTAAAACATTCCCTAACCAGAAACCTTGGATTGATGGCAGCATTCGTGTGAAACTGAAGGCACGAACCACTGCTTTTAATCAGGGCAAGGTGTCTGGTAACATGACTGAATACAAACAGTGCAGCTATTCCCTCCGCAAGGCTATCAAACAAGCTAAGCGCCAGTACAGAGACAAAGTAGAATCTCAATTCAACAGCTCAGACACAAGAGGCATGTGGCAGGGTCTACAGTCAATCACGGACTACAGGAAGAAACCCAGCCCAGTCACGGACCAGGATGTCTTGCTCCCAGGCAGACTAAATAACTTTTTGCCCGCTTTGAGGACAATACAGTGCCACTGACACGGCCTGCAACGAAAACATGCGGTCTCTCCTTCACTGCAGCCGAAGTGAGTAAGACATTTAAACGTGTTAACCCTCGCAAGGCTGCAGGCCCAGACGGCATCCCCAGCCGCGCCCTCAGAGCATGCGCAGACCAGCTGGCCGGTGTGTTTACGGACATATTCAATCAATCCCTATACCAGTCTGCTGTTCCCACATGCTTCAAGAGGGCCACCATTGTTCCTGTTCCCAAGAAAGCTAAGGTAACTGAGCTAAACGACTACCGCCCCGTAGCACTCACATCCGTCATCATGAAGTGCTTTGAGAGACTAGTCAAGGACCATATCACCTCCACCCTACCTGACACCCTTGACCCACTCCAATTTGCTTACCGCCCAAATAGGTCCACAGACGATGCAATCTCAACCACACTGCACACTGCCCTAACCCATCTGGACAAGAGGAATACCTATGTGAGAATGCTGTTCATCGACTACAGCTCGGCATTCAACACCATAGTACCCTCCAAGCTCGTCATCAAGCTTGAGACCCTGGGTCTCGACCCCGCCCTGTGCAACTGGGTTCTGGACTTCCTGACGGGCCGCCCCCAGGTGGTGAGGGTAGGCAACAACATCTCCTCCCCGCTGATCCTCAACACTGGGGCCCCACAAAGGGTGCGTTTTGAGCCCTCTCCTGTACTCCCTGTTCACCCACGACTGCGTGGCCATGCACGCCTCCAACTCAATCATCAAGTTTGCGGACGACACAACAGTGGTAGGCTTGATTACCAACAACGACGAGACGGCCTACAGGGAGGAGGTGAGGGCCCTCGGAGTGTGGTGTCAGGAAAATAACCTCACACTCAACGTCAACAAAACTAAGGAGATGATTGTGGACTTCAGGAAACAGCAGAGGGAACACCCCCCCATCCACATCGATGGAACAGTAGTGGAGAGGGTAGCAAGTTTTTTAAGTTCCTCGGCATACACATCACAGACAAACTGAATTGGTCCACTCACACAGACAGCATCGTGAGGAAGGCGCAGCAGCGCCTCTTCAACCTCAGGAGGCTGAAGAAATTCGGCTTGTCACCAAAAGCACTCACAAACTTCTACAGATGCACAATCGAGAGCATCCTGGCGGGCTGTATCACCGCCTGGTATGGCAACTGCACCGCCCTCAACCGTAAGGCTCTCCAGAGGGTAGTGAGGTCTGCACAACGCATCACCGGGGCAAACTACCTGCCCTCCAGGACACCTACACCACCCGATGCTACAGGAAGGCCATAAAGATCATCAAGGACATCAACCACCCGAGCCACTGCCTGTTCACCCCGCTGTCATCCAGAAGGCGAGGTCAGTACAGGTGCATCAAAGCTGGGACCGAGAGACTGAAAAACAGCTTCTATCTCAAGGCCATCAGACTGTTAAACAGCCACCACTAACATTGAGTGGCTACTGCCAACACACTGTCAATGACACTGACTCTACAGCCACTTTAATCATGGGAATTGATGGGAAATGATGTAAATATATCACTAGCCACTTTAAACAATGCTACCTTATATAATGTTACTTACCCTACATTATTCATCTCATATGCATACGTAGATACTGTACTCTATATCATCGACTGCATCCTTATGTAACACATGTATCACTAGCCACTTTAACTATGCCACTTGGTTTACATACTCATCTCATATGTATATACTGTACTCGATATCATCTACTGTATCTTGCCTATGCTGCTCTGTACCATCACTCATTCATATATCCTTATGTACATATTCCTTATCCCCTTACACTGTGTATAAGACAGTAGTTTTTTTGGAATTGTTAGTTAGATTACTTGTTCGTTATTACTGCATTGTCGGAACTAGAAGCACAAGCATTTCGCTACACTCGCATTAACATCTGCTAACCATGTGTATGTGACAAATAAAATTTGATTTGATTTGAAGTCAGTTAAGAACAAATTCTTATTTACAATGACGGCCTAGGAACAGTGGGTTAACAGTCTTGTTCAGGGGCAGAATGACAGATTTTTACCTTGTCAGCTCGGGGATTCGATCTAGCAACCTTTCGGTTACTAGTCCAACGCTCTAACCACTAGGCTACCTGCTGGTTACTGGTCCAACGCTCTAACCACTAGGCTACCTGCTGGTTACTAGTCCAACGCTCTAACCACTAGGCTACCTGCTGGTTACTAGTCCAACGCTCTAACCACTAGGCTACCTGCTGGTTACTAGTCCAACGCTCTAACCACTAGGCTACCTGCTGGTTACTAGTCCAACGCTCTAACCACTAGGCTACCTGCTGGTTACTAGTCCAACGCTCTAACCACTAGGCTACCTGCTGGTTACTGGTCCAACACTCTAACCACTAGGCTACCTGCTGGTTACTGGTCCAACGCTCTAACCACGAGGCTACCTGCTGGTTACTAGTCCAATGCTCTAACCACTAGGCTACCTGCTGGTTACTGGTCCAATGCTCTAACCACTAGGCTACCTGCTGGTTACTAGTCCAACGCTCTAACCACTAGGCTACCTGCTGGTTACTGGTCCAACACTCTAACCACTAGGCTACCTGCTGGTTACTGGTCCAACGCTCTAACCACGAGGCTACCTGCTGGTTACTAGTCCAACGCTCTAACCACTAGGCTACCTGCTGGTTACTAGTCCAATGCTCTAACCACTAGGCTACCTGCTGGTTACTAGTCCAACGCTCTAACCACTAGGCTACCTGCTGGTTACTGGTCCAATGCTCTAACCACTAGGCTACCTGCTGGTTACTAGTCCAACGCTCTAACCACTAGGCTAACCACTACCTGCCGTCCCCACACTCTAACCACTAGGCTACCTGCCGTCCCTACACTCTAACCACTAGGCCACCTACCGCCCCTACACTCTAACCACTAGTCTACCTGCTGTCCCTACACTCTAACCACTTGGCCACCTGCCGTCCCTACACTCTAACCACTAGGCCACCTGCCGTCCCTACACTCTCACCACTAGGCCACCTACCGCCCCTACACTCTAACCACTAGGCTACTGCTGGTTACTGGTCCAACGCTCTAACCACTAGGCTACCTGCTGGTTACTGGTCCAACGCTCTAACCACTAGGCTACCTGCTGGTTACTAGTCCAAAGCTCTAACCACTAGGCTACCTGCTGGTTACTAGTCCAACGCTCTAACCACTAGGCTACCTGCTGGTTACTAGTCCAACGCTCTAACCACTAGGCTACCTGCACTAGTCCAACGCTAACCACTAGGCTACCTGCTGGTTACTAGTCCAACGCTCTAACCACTAGGCTACCTGCTGGTTACTGGTCCAACACTCTAACCACTAGGCTACCTGCTGGTTACTGGTCCAACGCTCTAACCACTAGGCTACCTGCTGGTTACTAGTCCAACGCTCTAACCACTAGGCTACCTGCTGGTTACTGGTCCAACACTCTAACCACTAGGCTACCTGCTGGTTACTGGTCCAACGCTCTAACCACTAGGCTACCTGCTGGTTACTAGTCCAATGCTCTAACCACTAGGCTACCTGCTGGTTACTAGTCCAACGCTCTAACCACTAGGCTACCTGCTGGTTACTAGTCCAACACTCTAACCACTAGGCTACCTGCTGGTTACTGGTCCAATGCTCTAACCACTAGGCTACCTGCTGGTTACTGGTCCAACACTCTAACCACTAGGCTAACCACTTACTGGTCCAACACTCTAACCACTAGGCTACCTGCTGGTTACTAGTCCAACCACTAACCACTAGGCTACCTGCTGGTTACTGGTCCAATGCTCTAACCACTACCTGGCTACCTGCTGGTTACTACTGCTGGTTACTGGTCCAACTCTCTAACCACTAGGCTACCTGCTGGTTACTGGTCCAACTCTCTAACCACTAGGCTACCTGCTGGTTAACCACTAGGCCACCTACCGCCCTACACTCTAACCACTAGTCTACCTGCTGTCCCTACACTCTAACCACTTGGCTACACTCTAACCACTAGACTACCGCCCCTACACTCTAACCACTAGGCCACCTACCGCCCCTACACTCTAACCACTAGGCCACCTACCGCCCCTACACTCTAACCACTAGGCTACTGCTGGTTACTGGTCCAACTCTCTAACCACTAGGCTACCTGCTGGTTACTGGTCCAACACTCTAACCACTAGGCTACCTGCTGGTTACTGGTCCAACGCTCTAACCACTAGGCTACCTGCTGGTTACTAGTCCAACGGGCTACCTGCTGGTTACTGGTCCAACACTCTAACCACTAGGCTACCTGCTGGTTACTGGTCCAACGCTCTAACCACGAGGCTACCTGCTGGTTACTAGTCCAACGCTCTAACCACTAGGCTACCTGCTGGTTACTAGTCCAATGCTCTAACCACTAGGCTACCTACTGGTTACTAGTCCAACGCTCTAACCACTAGGCTACCTGCTGGTTACTAGTCCAATGCTCTAACTACTAGGCTACCTGCTGGTTACTGGTCCAATGCTCTAACCACTAGGCTACCTGCTGGTTACTGGTCCAACGCTCTAACCACTAGGCTACCACTACCTGCCGTCCCCAGGCTACCTGCTGGTTACTCTAACCACTAGTCTACCTGCTGTCCCTACACTCTAACCACTTGGCCACCTCCAAACCACTAGACTACCGCCCCTACACTAACCTCTAACCACTAGGCCACCTACCGCCCTACACTCTAACCACTAGGCTACCTGGCTGGTTACTGGTCCAACTCTCTAACCACTAGGCTACCTGCTGGTTACTGGTCCAACGCTCTAACCACTAGGCTACCTGCTGGTTACTGGTCCAACTCTCTAACCACTAGGCTACCTGCTGGTTACTGGTCCAACTCTCTAACCACTAGGCTACCTGCTGGTTACTGGTCCAACGCTCTAACCACTAGGCTACCTGCTGGTTACTGGTCCAACTCTCTAACCACTAGGCTACCTGCTGGTTACTGGTCCAACTCTCTAACCACTAGGCTACCTGCTGGTTACTGGTCCAACTCTCTAACCACTAGGCTACCTGCTGGTTACTGGTCCAACCAACCACTAGGCTACCTGCTGGTTACTAGTCCAACGCTCTAACCACTAGGCTACCTGCTGGTTACTGGTCCAACGCTCTAACCACTAGGCTACCTGCTGGTTACTGGTCCAACGCTCTAACCACTAGGCTACCTGCCGCCCCAACATCCCATTGGATCCCCTCCGTCAGGCCATCTTACCAACGTCTGAGGCTAAAGCCATTACAACACGAGGTTAACTGTCTGGAGGAAAAATACAATAAAACAGTTAATGACGGCTATGCATGTTCTTATTATCCTTATTATCGTAACCGTCAGAGCAGGGAAGGGTAACTTCCATATTGGAGAGTCCGCAGTTGTTCGCAGGTCTGCGTTTTGCCATAGGGTGGAATAAAATTAGGACTATTCTACCTAACAAGTTGAAATTGAGCCTGCTTTTGGGGGGACGGCATTGCAGGAGATCTCCAATCCACCTGCTCTACTTCCTGGGTTGGCATGTGGAGGGAAGAGTGTTGGGGGGGTCTCAGTGTGATTGGTGTACAGCCAAGCTTCCTGTCCTGTGATTGGTGTACAGCCAAGCTTCCTGTCCTGGATAGGTAAGAGGGACAGGTTCTACTGGTCTGAACTCAAAAGCCTGTTATTGTGCATGATTGATTTTTCTTTGTTGAAAACCCCCCAAAAGTCCCAAACGTGCAAAGCTTTGAAGAAAAGAAAAACAGTGAATGGTTGCACAATATTTACATAATAACATAAAAAACAGAATGAAGATGACACACAACCAACGATATAGATAATATTTGTTTATTTTAACCAATAGGATCTCTTTTACAGTGCATTTGTTTTGTTTACACAAGTATTCGCTAAGTGACAGGTTTTAGCCACTAGTACTGAATCAGATAATTATATATTACATTACATTTGCATATCTGGGTTCCACCACTTCCTCGTTCAGATTTTGCCATCAACAACCCCACGTGAAAGCCCCCCCCAAAAAAACAAACAATGTTATTGGGCAATGGGTAACCGTGACAACTGTACAGGCTCACCGTCTCATTTAAATCTTCAGTTCATACATTTATTAACAAATC
>NC_056458.1:46397428-46449928 GCF_018296145.1 Oncorhynchus tshawytscha | reverse complement strand
AGGGACATCTCTCATCCTATCCAGGGACATCTCTCATCCTATCCAGGGACATCTCTCATCCTATCCAGGGACATCTCCCATCCTATCCAGGGACATCTCTCATCCTATCCAGGGACATCTCTCATCCTATCCAGGGACATCTCTCATCCTATCCAGGGACATCTCTCATCCTATCCAGAGACATCTCTCATCCTATCCAGGGACATCTCTCATCCTATCCAGGGACATCTCTCATCCTATCCAGAGACATCTCTCATCCTATCCAGAGACATCTCTCATCCTATCCAGAGACATCTCTCATCCTATCCAGAGACATCTCTCATCCTATCCAGGGACATCTCTCATCCTATCCAGGGACATCTCTCATCCTATCCAGGGACATCTCTCATCCTATCCAGGGACATCTCTCATCCTATCCAGAGACATCTCTCATCCTATCCAGAGACATCTCTCATCCTATCCAGAGACATCTCTCATCCTATCTAGAGACATCTCTCATCTAGAGACATCTCTGATCTAGAGACATCTCTCATCTAGAGACATCTCTCATCTAGAGACATCTCTCATCCTATCTAGAGACATCTCTCATCTAGAGACATCTCTGATCTAGAGACATCTCTCATCTAGAGACATCTCTCATCTAGAGACATCTCGACTTCTTGATTGACGCTTAACAAACCTGCAGTGATGACGTCTCTTGGCCATCCAGAATTCACAGTCACAGTTGAAACAATGAGAGGCCATGTGATCAGGCACCCACCTCGTGACCTACACACACACACACACAAACACACACACACACACACACACACACACATATTAGAACAGTGTCCGGCAGATGGGTATCTGGGGCAGAAAGGTAAAAGGAGAGTGGGAGGGGCTGTAGTGTTCAATGTAGTATAAGGTTAGAAATAGAGGTAGGGGTTAGGTGTTGGGATTAGGGGTTGGGGTTAGGTGTTGGGATTAGGGGTTGGGGTTAGGTGTTGGGATTAGGGGGCTTGGGGTTAGGTATTGGGATTAGGGGGCTATGTGTTGGGATTAGGGGTTAGTGTTAGGTGTTGGGGTTAGGTATTGGGGTTAGGGGGCTATGTGTTGGGATTAGGGGTTAGGTGTTGGGATTAGGGGTTGGGGTTAGGTGGTGGGGTTAGGGGGCTATGTGTTGGGATTAGGGGTTAGGTGGTAGGGTGTTGGGATTAGGTGTTGGGGTTAGGGGTTGGGTGTTGGGTATTGGGATAAGGGGGTTGGGTGTTGGGTATTGGGATTAGGTGGTAGGGTGTTGGGATTAGGGTGGTTAGGGGGCTATGTGTTGGGATTAGGGGGTTAGGTGGTAGGGTGTTGGGATTAGGTATTGGGTTAGGGGGCTATGTGTTGGGATTAGGGGTTAGGTGGTAGGGTGTTGGGATTAGGTGTTGGGGTTAGGGGGGCTAGGTGTTGGGTATTGGGATTAGGTGTTGGGATTAGGGGTTGGGTGTTGGGGTTAGGTATTGGGGTTAGGGGGTTAGGTGTTGGGATTAGGGGGTTGGGTATTGGGATTAGGGTGTTGGGTATTGGGATTAGGGGTTAGGATTAGGGTGTTGGGTATTGGGATTAGGGGCTAGGTGGTGGGATTAGGTGTTAGGGTTAAGGGGCTAGGTGGTGGGGTTAGGGGGCTAGGTGGTGGGGTTAGGTATTGGGGTTAGGTGGAGGGGGTTGGGGGGGGGGCTAGGTGTATTGGGGTTGGGGTATTGGGGTTAGGGGCTAGGTGGTGGGGTGTTTGGGGTTGGATATTGGGATTAGGGGGGTGATGGGATTAGGGGCTAGGTGGTGGTGGGATATTGGAGGGCAGGGGGGCTAGGTGGTGGGGTATTTGGGTTAGGTATTGGGGTTTGGGGTATTGGGGTTGGGGCTATTGGGTTAGGGGCTAGGGGCATGGGGTTGGGGTATTGGGGTTAGGTGTTGGGGTTAGGGGGCTAGGTGTTGGGGTTAGGGGCTAGGTGGTGGGGTTAGGGTTAGGGTAGGGGTATTAGGGTTAGGGGGCTAGGATTAGGGGTGTATAATGGGATTAGGGGCTAGGTGGTGGTGTTGGGTATGGGGTAGGGTTTTGGGATAGGATAGTGTTGGGGTTAGGGGGCTAGGTGGTGGGGTATTGGAGTTAGGTATTGGGGTGTTAGGGGAACGCTATTGGGGTTAGGTAACTATGTCCCAGTGGGGTGGTGGGGTATTGGGGTTGAGGGGGCTAGGTGTTGGGGTATTGGGGTTGGTTTTGGCGTGGTGAGTTGGGATTGGAGTTAGGGGGCTAGGTGGTGGGGGATTGGGGTTAGGGGGCTAGGTGGTGGGGTATTTGGGTTAGGGGGTGGGGTATTGGAGTTAGGGGGGAAGGTAATGGGGTATTGGGGTATGGTAGTGGGGTTAGGGGGCTAGGTGGTGGGGTATTGGGGTTAGGGGGCTAGGTAATGGGGTATGGTATTGGGGTGGTGGGGTATTGTGGTATGGTATTGGGGTGGTGGGGTATTGTGGTATGGTTATATAAAAGAAGCAGTAGAGAGAGAAACCTGCAGTAGACTATGAGGAACGCTGACCTCTGTGTCCTTCTGCTCCACTCTGTCCCAGCTGCCCTCTGAGAAACGGTCCTCGCTGTGGTCTGACAGACTGTCCTCCTCATCACTGTCGTCTGACTCACGCAGACAAGTCTGGAGACGGAGAGGACACAGGTCAACATGAGAGGGAGGGTGACGAGACGAGAGGGAGGGAGACGTGACGAGAGGGAGGGAGGGAGGGAGACGTGACGAGAGGGAGGGAGGGAGGGAGACGTGACGTGACGAGAGGGAGGGAGGGAGGGAGACGTGACGAGAGGGAGGGAGGCGTGACGAGAGGGAGGGAGGGAGACGTGACGAGAGGGAGGGAGGGAGACGTGACGAGAGGGAGACGTGACGAGAGGGAGAGGACGTGACGAGAGGGAGGGAGGGAGACGTGACGAGAGGGAGGGAGGGAGGGAGAGACGTGACGAGAGGGAGGGAGACGTGACGAGAGGGAGGGAGGGAGGGAGACGTGACGAGAGGGGGAGGGAGGGAGGGAGGGAGACGTGACGAGAGGGAGGGAGGGAGACGTGACGAGAGGGGGAGGGAGGGAGACGTGACGAGAGGGAGGGAGGGAGACGTGACGAGAGGGAGGGAGGGAGACGACGGACGAGAGAGGGAGGGAGGGAGGGAGGGAGGGAGACGTGACGAGAGGGAGGGAGGGAGACGTGACGAGAGGGAGGGAGGGAGAGAGAGAGGGAGGGAGACGTGACGAGAGGGAGGGAGGGAGACGTGACGAGAGGGAGGGAGACGAGACGAGAGGGAGGGAGGGAGGGAGACGTGACGAGAGGGAGGGAGGGGGAGGGAGGGAGGGAGACGAGAGGGAGAGGGAGACGGACGAGAGGGAGGGAGGAGAGGGAGAGGAGGGAGGGAGACGTGAGAGAGGGAGGGAGGGAGACGTGACGAGAGGGAGGGAGACGTGACGAGAGGAGAGAGACGTGACGAGAGGGAGGCGTGACGAGAGGGAGGCGTGACGAGAGGGAGGCGTGACGAGAGGGAGGCGTGACGAGAGAGAGAGGCGTGACGAGAGAGGGGGTGACGAGAGAGAGGCGTGACGAGAGGGAGGGCGTGACGAGAGGGAGAGGAGGGAAAGGACGAGTGAGGGAGAGGCGTGACGAGAGGGAGACGTGACGAGAGAGAGAGAGTGGTGACGAGAGGGAGGCGTGACGAGAGAGGCGTGGCGAGAGAGAGACGTGACGAGAGAGAGGCGTGACGAGAGGGAGACGTGACGAGAGGGAGACGTGACGAGAGGGAGACGTGACGAGAGGGAGACGTGACGAGAGGGAGACGTGACGAGAGGGAGACGTGACGAGAGGGAGACGTGACGAGAGGGAGACGTGACGAGAGGGAGACGTGACGAGAGGGAGACGTGACGAGAGGGAGACGTGACGAGAGGGAGACGTGACGAGAGGGAGACGTGACGAGAGGGAGACGTGACGAGAGGGAGACGTGACGAGAGGGAGACGTGACGAGAGGGAGACGTGACGAGAGGGAGACGTGACGAGAGGGAGACGTGAGGGAGACGAGAGAGGAGACGTGACGAGAGGGAGACGTGACGAGAGGGAGACGTGAGGGAGAGGGAGACGTGACGAGAGGGAGACGTGACGAGAGGGAGACGTGACGAGAGGGAGACGTGACGAGAGGGAGACGTGACGAGAGGGAGACGTGACGAGAGGGAGGCGTGACGAGAGGGAGGCGTGACGAGAGGGAGGCGTGACGAGAGGGAGGCGTGACGAGAGGGAGGCGTGACGAGAGGGAGGCGTGACGAGAGGGGAGGCGTGACGAGAGGGAGGCGTGACGAGAGGGGGAGGGAGGCGTGACGAGAGGGAGGGAGGGAGGCGTGACGAGAGGGAGGGAGGGAGGCGTGACGAGAGGGAGGGAGGGAGGCGTGACGAGAGGGAGGGAGGGAGGCGTGACGAGAGGGAGGGAGGGAGGCGTGACGAGAGGGAGGGAGGGAGGCGTGACGAGAGGGAGGGAGGGAGGCGTGACGAGAGGGAGGGAGGGAGGCGTGACGAGAGGGAGGGAGGGAGGCGTGACGAGAGGGAGGGAGGGAGGCGTGACGAGAGGGAGGGAGGGAGGCGTGACGAGAGGGAGGGAGGGAGGCGTGACGAGAGGGAGGGAGGGAGGCGTGACGAGAGGGAGGGAGGGAGACGTGACGAGAGGGAGGGAGGGAGACGTGACGAGAGGGAGGGAGGGAGACGGACGAGAGGGAGGGAGGGAGACGTGACGAGAGGGAGGGAGACGGGAGAGGGAGGGAGGGAGGGAGACGAGAGGGAGGGAGGGAGGGAGGGAGACGAGAGGGAGGGAGGGAGGGAGGGAGACGAGACGAGAGGGAGGGAGGGAGGGAGACGTGCACCGTTTTGGTTACTGGCTATTACTCTCTCTATTGAAGTGTAATTCCACCAGAGTTCACAATTGGGTTGTAATTATGAAGTATTTAGTAATGACCTACATGCATATCCTTTCACAACACAGTAATAACACATTGAGGTACTGTTCAAAGTCCAAGTAGGACAGCTACTCACAATGTCGTCTTCGTAGTCGACGTCAGGCTCGGAGGGCGGTGTGCTGTACTGTTTCCTCTCCAGCCTCATCTGCAGCTGTCGCACCTGGCTTCTCAGCACCTCCACTTCCTGTTTATACCCCGCCTCCATCTGCCTGAGGCGCTGCTGCACGGCGTCCACAGGCACCGGCAGACCATCATCATCCAGGTAGGCCGGGTGGGGCTGGGGGGAGGCTGGGAGGAGTTGGCAGGTTGAAAAGGTTGGGGGTGAGCTGGTGGTGGTTGGGCCCATGATGGCAGCGTAGCCCGAGCTGCTTCTGACTGCAGAGAGCCAGCTGGACCCTGACTTGACAGGGCTGGAGCTGACTGGGGCTGGAGCCGAGGAGCGAACCCTCTCTTCCCTCTCCCTTCGGCCGTACTGCCAACCCCCGTTAGGCACGGCCATGCCCTGGGTGCGCAGTAGCTTGCCAGCCAGGCGTCGGCTCTGGTAGGCCGTGGGCTGAAGGGCACGACAGAAGCCTGACGAGAGGTTGGCTGAGAGGCCAGAGTGGCTGGCAGCAGTGCTGCAGGCAGACTGGACCATGCCCTGGACACTGTCCCAGTGAGAGCCCAGCAGAGACAGCTCCTCACTGACACGCAGTTGGTTCTGGGAGACCGGGCGTCGCAATGCCACAGCCTGGCTGTTGTCAACAGGGGGCACTGTGGAGGCGGAGGATGCTGCTTCTTTTGATGTTGGTACCGCTACCACACACTCTCTCAGAGGCACTAAGTTTCTACCACTCATACTCTCGGTCCTCTTCCCCTCTCTCTCCTCTCCCTGGGTCTCGGGTAAGGCCCATTCTGTGGCTTTGGGCTGGCCTAGACTTTCTCTGATTCTAGGGGGAAGCGTTGGTGGGACCTCTGCTTCGTCCGTGAGCGTCTTGGTGGAGTCCTCCATGGCCGTAGGGAACGTGGGAACTAGCTGCTCGGGTGCCGGCAGCTCTGCAGAAGCGGAGGGGGCGTTCTGGAGGCCGTTGGTGATAGGCCCGTTTAGAACAGCTGCCGGTAGCGGGCCCTTCCAGGCAGGTGGTGATGGTATGCAGGCGGGACGGGTAGTGACCGAGGCAGTCCTGGAGTGACTGTCAGCCGTCTGATGTGGCAGTCGAGGGGGAGGAACCGGGGGTTAGTGGTCTGGGAGAGGGCCTGGTGGAGGAGGGGTGTGAGCAGGGGGAGAGGGGGAAGTGGGGGTTACCCTGCTCCAGAGCGATGGGGGGGAGGGGCTGGGTGGTGAGACAGATCTCCTCTCTCATGTCCGCCTCCTCGAAGCCCTCTTCTCTCTGCTCCCTCTCCACGGGTGTGGTAGGAGGAGTCTGAGTGACAGGCTCCACCTCCGAGTCGTCGCTTTCCAATCCCGTGTCAGGGCTGATGTCCTCGGGGCTGTCGGGTGAGGCCCCTCCTCCTACAGAAGCCATAGGCTCCAGGCCATGGGCAGTACGGGCCTCCTGACAGTGCTTGTTGAGGTTGGGGTCGCTGGAGGTGCGGGTGAGGGCCACTCCGTTCTCAAAGGCAGACACCAGGTTGTCCATGGAGCGAGTTTTAGGAAGCCTGCACAGAGGGGTATAAATACAAATCTCAAGTTAATGAAAGTGGTGGAGCTTCATTAATCAGGTGAGCTTCCCTTCTGTACCAGTAGAGGGCAGGCAGGTGAGCCTCCCTTCTGTACCGCTAGAGGGCAGGCAGGTGAGCCTCCCTGCTGTACCACTAGAGGGCAGGCAGGTGAGCCACCCTGCTGTACCACTAGAGGGCAGGCAGGTGAGCCTCCCTGCTGTACCACTAGAGGGCAGGCAGGTGAGCCTCCCTGCTGTACCACTAGAGGGCAGGCAGGTTACCTTCCCTGCTGTACCACTAGAGGGCAGGCAGGTTACCTTCCCTGCTGTACCACTAGAGGGCAGGCAGGTGAGCCACCCTGCTGTACCACTAGAGGGCAGGCAGGTGAGCCTCCCTGCTGTACCACTAGAGGGCAGGCAGGTGAGCCTCCCTGCTGTACCACTTGAGGGCAGGCAGGTTACCTTCCCTGCTGTACCACTAGAGGGCAGGCAGGTGAGCCTCCCTGCTGTACCACTAGAGGGCAGGCAGGTGACCTTCCCTGCTGTACCACTAGAGGGCAGGCAGGTGACCTTCCCTGCTGTACCACTAGAGGGCAGGCAGGCTACCTTCCCTGCTGTACCACTAGAGGGCAGGCAGGTGACCTTCCCTGCTGTACCACTAGAGGGCAGGCAGGTGACCTTCCCTGCTGTACCACTAGAGGGCAGGCAGGTGACCTTCCCTGCTGTACCACTAGAGGGCAGGCAGGTGACCTTCCCTGCTGTACCACTAGAGGGCAGGCAGGTGAGCCTCCCTGCTGTACCAGTACAGAGTCAGTGTGCGGGGGTACAGGTTAGTTGAGATAATATGTACATGTAGGTAGGGGTGAAGTGACTATGCATAGATAATAAACAGGGAGTAGCAGCAGTGTACAAAACAAATAGAGTGTCAATGTAAATAGTCTGGGTGGCCATTTGATTCATTGTTTAGCAGTCTTATGGCTTGGTGGTAGAAGCTGTTGAGGAGCCTTTTCTAAAAACACTAGAGCTGTAGATACAGAGCCGCACATGCAGTTTTCACCATGAGCCTGTTCATCTTGATTTACCCCCACTGTGAGTAAATCCTTAAATCAATAACTCAAATAAATCCTTGAAAAGACAAGAGCTCAAGAGATACAAGGATATATAATTAAGTCAATGTTTTTACAAATGCACTAAGAGACAGAGAGAGAAGAATAGAGTGAGTGGACAGAGAGAGAGAAGAACAGTGAGAAGAATAGAGTGAGTGGACAGAGAGAGAGAAGAATAGAGTGAGAAGAATGTTGGATGTCGGATGGGGCCACAGTGTCTCCTGACCCCTCCTGTCTCAGCCTCCAGTATTTATGCTGCAGTAGTTTATGTGTCGGGGGCTGGGGTCAGTTTGTTATATCTGGAGTACTTCTCCTGTCCTATTCGGTGTCCTGTGTGAATCTAAGTGTGCAGTTCTCTAATTCTCTCCTCCTCTCTTTCTTTCTCTCTCTCGGAGGACCTGAGCCCTAGGACCTGAGCTCCAGGACTACCTGACATGATGACTCCTTGCTGTCCCCAGTCCACCTGGCCATGCTGCTGTTCCAGTTTCAAGAAGAACTGACCTGAGCCCTAGGACCATGCCCCAGGACTACCTGACATGATGACTCCTTGCTGTCCCCAGTCCACCTGGCCATGCTGCTGCTCCAGTTTCAACTTCCACCTGACTGTGCTGCTGCTCCAGTTCAACTGTTCTGCCTTATTATTATTCGACCATGCTGGTCATTTATGAACATTTGAACATCTTGGCCATGTTCTGTTATAATCTCCACCCGGCACAGCCAGAAGAGGACTGGCCACCCCACATAGCCTGGTTCCTCTCTAGGTTTCTTCCTAGGTTTTGGCCTTTCTAGGGAGTTTTTCCTAGCCACCGTGCTTCTACACCTGCATTGCTTGCTGTTTGGGGTTTTAGGCTGGGTTTCTGTACAGCACTTTGAGATATCAGCTGATGTACGAAGGGCTATATAAATAAATTTGATTTGATTTGATTTTGATTTGATTTGATTTGATTTGAAGAATAGAGTGAGTGGACAGAGAGAGAAGAATAGAGTGAGAAGAATAGAGTGAGTGGACAGAGAGAGAGAAGAATAGAGTGAGAAGAATAGAGTGAGTGGACAGAGAGAGAGAAGAACAGAGTGAGAAGAATAGAGTGAGTGGAAAGAGAGAAGAATAGAGTGAGTGGACAGAGAGAGAAGAATAGAGTGAGTGGACAGAGAGAGAGAAGAACAGAGTGAGAAGAATAGAGTGAGTGGACAGAGAGAGAAGAATAGAGTGAGTGGACAGAGAGAGAAGAATAGAGTGAGTGGACAGAGAGAGAGAAGAACAGAGTGAGAAGAATAGAGTGAGTGGACAGAGAGAGAAGAATAGAGTGAGTGGACAGAGAGAGAAGAATAGAGTGAGTGGACAGAGAGAGAGAAGAACAGAGTGAGAAGAATAGAGTGAGTGGACAGAGAGAGAAGAATAGAGTGAGTGGACAGAGAGAGAAGAATAGAGTGAGTGGACAGAGAGAGAGAAGAACAGAGTGAGAAGAATAGAGTGAGTGGACAGAGAGAGAAGAATAGAGTGAGTGGACAGAGAGAGAAGAATAGAGTGAGTGGACAGAGAGAGAGAAGAACAGAGTGAGAAGAATAGAGTGAGTGGACAGAGAGAGAGAAGAATAGAGTGAGTGGACAGAGAGAGAGAAGAACAGAGTGAGAAGAACAGAGTGAGAAGAATAGAGTGAGTGGACAGAGAGAGAAGAACAGAGTGAGTGGACAGAGAGAGAAGAATAGAGTGAGTGGACAGAGAGAGAAGAATAGAGTGAGTGGACAGAGAGAGAAGAACAGAGTGAGTGGACAGAGAGAGAAGAATAGAGTGAGTGGACAGAGAGAGAAGAATAGAGTGAGTGGACAGAGAGAGAAGAATAGAGTGAGTGGACAGAGAGAGAAGAATAGAGTGAGTGGACAGAGAGAGAAGAACAGAGTGAGAAGAATAGAGTGAGTGGACAGAGAGAGAAGAATAGAGTGAGTGGACAGAGAGAGAAGAACAGAGTGAGAAGAATAGAGTGAGAAGAATAGAGTGAGTGGACAGAGAGAGAAGAATAGAGTGAGAAGAATAGAGTGAGTGGACAGAGAGAGAAGAATAGAGTGAGAAGAATAGAGTGAGTGGACAGAGAGAGAAGAATAGAGTGAGAAGAATAGAGTGAGTGGACAGAGAGAGAGAAGAATAGAGTGAGAAGAATAGAGTGAGTGGACAGAGAGAGAGAAGAACAGAGTGAGAAGAATAGAGTGAGTGGACAGAGAGAGAGAAGAACAGTGAGAAGAATAGAGTGAGTGGACAGAGAGAGAGAAGAATAGAGTGAGAAGAATAGAGTGAGTGGACAGAGAGAGAAGAATAGAGTGAGAAGAATAGAGTGAGTGGACAGAGAGAGAGAAGAATAGAGTGAGAAGAATAGAGTGAGTGGACAGAGAGAGAGAAGAACAGAGTGAGAAGAATAGAGTGAGTGGACAGAGAGAGAAGAATAGAGTGAGTGGACAGAGAGAGAAGAATAGAGTGAGTGGACAGAGAGAGAGAAGAACAGAGTGAGAAGAATAGAGTGAGTGGACAGAGAGAGAAGAATAGAGTGAGTGGACAGAGAGAGAAGAATAGAGTGAGTGGACAGAGAGAGAGAAGAACAGAGTGAGAAGAATAGAGTGAGTGGACAGAGAGAGAAGAATAGAGTGAGTGGACAGAGAGAGAGAAGAATAGAGTGAGTGGACAGAGAGAGAGAAGAACAGAGTGAGAAGAATAGAGTGAGTGGACAGAGAGAGAAGAATAGAGTGAGTGGACAGAGAGAGAGAAGAACAGAGAGAGAAGAATAGAGTGAGTGGACAGAGAGAGAAGAATAGAGTGAGTGGACAGAGAGAGAGAAGAATAGAGTGAGTGGACAGAGAGAGAGAAGAACAGAGTGAGAAGAACAGAGTGAGAAGAATAGAGTGAGTGGACAGAGAGAGAAGAACAGAGTGAGTGGACAGAGAGAGAAGAATAGAGTGAGTGGACAGAGAGAGAAGAATAGAGTGAGTGGACAGAGAGAGAAGAATAGAGTGAGTGGACAGAGAGAGAAGAACAGAGTGAGTGGACAGAGAGAGAAGAATAGAGTGAGTGGACAGAGAGAGAAGAATAGAGTGAGTGGACAGAGAGAGAAGAATAGAGTGAGTGGACAGAGAGAAAGAATAGAGTGAGTGGACAGAGAGAGAAGAATAGAGTGAGTGGACAGAGAGAGAAGAATAGAGTGAGTGGACAGAGAGAGAAGAACAGAGTGAGTGGACAGAGAGAGAAGAACAGAGTGAGAAGAATAGAGTGAGTGGACAGAGAGAGAAGAATAGAGTGAGTGGACAGAGAGAGAAGAACAGAGTGAGAAGAATAGAGTGAGAAGAATAGAGTGAGTGGACAGAGAGAGAAGAATAGAGTGAGAAGAATAGAGTGAGTGGACAGAGAGAGAAGAATAGAGTGAGAAGAATAGAGTGAGTGGACAGAGAGAGAAGAATAGAGTGAGAAGAATAGAGTGAGTGGACAGAGAGAGAAGAATAGAGTGAGAAGAATAGAGTGAGTGGACAGAGAGAGAAGAATAGAGTGAGTGGACAGAGAGAGAAGAATAGAGTGAGTGGACAGAGAGAGAGAAGAATAGAGTGAGTGGACAGAGAGAGAGAAGAACAGAGTGAGAAGAACAGAGTGAGAAGAATAGAGTGAGTGAACAGAGAGAGAAGAATAGAGTGAGTGGACAGAGAGAGAGAAGAACAGAGTGAGAAGAATAGAGTGAGTGGACAGAGAGAGAAGAATAGAGTGAGTGGACAGAGAGAGAAGAATAGAGTGAGTGGACAGAGAGAGAAGAATAGAGTGAGTGGACAGAGAGAGAAGAATAGAGTGAGTGAACAGAGAGAGAAGAATAGAGTGAGTGGACAGAGAGAGAAGAATAGAGTGAGAAGAACAGAGTGAGAAGAATAGAGTGAGTGGACAGAGAGAGAAGAATAGAGTGAGTGGACAGAGAGAAGAATAGAGTGAGTGGACAGAGAGAGAAGAATAGAGTGAGTGGACAGAGAGAGAGAAGAATAGAGTGAGTGGACAGAGAGAAGAATAGAGTGAGTGGACAGAGAGAGAAGAATAGAGTGAGTGGACAGAGAGAGAAGAATAGAGTGAGTGGACAGAGAGAGAAGAATAGAGTGAGTGGACAGAGAGAAGAATAGAGTGAGTGGACAGAGAGAGAAGAATAGAGTGAGTGGACAGAGAGAGAAGAATAGAGTGAGTGGACAGAGAGAGAAGAATAGAGTGAGTGGACAGAGAGAGAAGAACAGAGTGAGTGGACAGAGAGAGAAGAAGAGTGAGTGGACAGAGAGAGAAGAATAGAGTGAGTGGACAGAGAGAGAAGAAGAGTGAGTGGACAGAGAGAGAAGAATAGAGTGAGTGGACAGAGAGAGAGAAGAACAGAGTGAGAAGAATAGAGTGAGTGGACAGAGAGAGAAGAATAGAGTGAGTGGACAGAGAGAGAAGAAGAGTGAGTGGACAGAGAGAGAAGAATAGAGTGAGTGGACAGAGAGAGAGAAGAACAGAGTGAGAAGAATAGAGTGAGTGGACAGAGAGAGAAGAATAGAGTGAGTGGACAGAGAGAGAAGAAGAGTGAGTGGACAGAGAGAGAAGAATAGAGTGAGTGGACAGAGAGAGAAGAAGAGTGAGTGGACAGAGAGAGAAGAATAGAGTGAGTGGATAGGCCCACCTGTCCAGGGACCGTGAGGTGAGCTCGTCTCCCTGTACGCTGGGGGACAGGTAGAGCTCCATGGCGTCTTCGGCAGAGGTGCAGGGGGAGGAGGTGGGTAGGTAGACTGCCGTCCACAGCTGCAGGGCCCGGGTGTGGCACACCGGCTGCAACACCTGGACACAGGGGACAGGTAGGAGCAGAGGTCAGTGGTCAATAAAAAAAAACACAAATAACATTTTGTCTCAGTAAAGCCATTTAAATTGTTGCTGATATACACTACATGGCCAAAAGTATGTGGACAGCCCTTCAAATTAGTGGCTATTTCAGCCACATCCGTTGCTGACAGGTGTATAAATTCGAACACACAACCATGCAATCTCCATAGACAAACATTGGCATTAGAATGGCCCGTACAGAAGAGCTTAGTGATTTTCAACGTGGCACTGTCATAGGTTGCCACCTATCCACCTAGTCAGTTCATCAAATTTCTGCCCTGCTGGAGCTTCCCCGGTCAACCGCTGTTATTGTGAAGTGGAAACGTTTAGGAGCAACAACGGCTACGCCGCGAAGTGGTAGGCCACACAAGCTCACAAACGTGACCGCCAAGCGTTGAAATCGTAAAAATCGCTTCATGAAATGGGTTTACATGGTCGAGCAGCCGGCTATAGTGGTGTAAAGCTCGCCGCCATTGGACTCTGGAGGAGTGGAAACGCGTTCTGTGGAGTGATGAATCACGCTTCACCATCTGGCAGTCCAACGAACAAATCTGGGTTTGGCGGATACCGGGAGAACGTTACCTGCCCGAATGCATAGTGCGAAATGTAAAGTTTGGTGAAGGAAGAATAATTCCATTGAAGGGAAATCTTAACGTTACAACATACAATGACACTCTAGAAGATTCTGTGCTTCCAACTTTGTGGCAACAGTTTGGGGAAGGCCCTTTCCTGTTTCAGCATGACAATGCCCCCGTATAATAAATAATAATAATAATAAATAAATAAAAATAGTACTAATAATATATATGTGCTATTAAATATATAAAAAAATATAAAATATATAAATAAAATATAAAATATATAAATAAAATATATAAATAAAATATATATATATCTATCATCCACTGAATATATTGGATGAGTACATCTTTCCTTCTTTAACCCTTAGCAGATAAAACTGGACGAGGGGTTAAACTAAATGGAATTGTTTTAAAAAGGTCATACCAAGGATAATTCAAATATTTGATCCCTTGAAGCATCATAAATATATATATATTTTGGTGTCCTTACTGCTACTAGCCTATACAAACACATTGAGTAACAGATTCACTACATGGAACAACAGACCCCCCAAAGAAATGTAAAGGAAGTTTGTTTCTGAAGTGTCTGTAAGAAAGATCAGGAAATATTTGTTATTAATATGTATTTAAACCCTTATCTTTTGTTGCTACTAAACAGTCTCCATATATACTTCCATTCATGTTTTCAACTAGTACCGGGGGACCTTCAGAAGAGTCTTGTGAGGCCTGTTCGGCGTTCCTAGAGCAAAACGTGGTGGAGAGAGTCTCACCTTTCCACAGAGGGGTCATATTTTTTTTGCTACTGTGACATGTGAAGCACACCTGATCCCTCTGTTAATAACCAGGACAGGAGAAGAGAGGAGAGAAGAGAGGACAGGAGAGAAGAGAAGAGAGAAGAGAGGACAGGAGAGAAGAGAGGAGAGAAGAGAGCAGAGAAGACAGGAGAGCAGAGAAGACAGGAGAGAGGACAGGAGAGGAGAGAGGAGAAGACAGGAGAGAAGAGGAGAGAAGAGAAGAGAAGAGAAGAGACAGGATAGGAGAGAGAGAAGGAGAGGAGAGAAGAGAGGAGAGAAGAGAGGAGAGGAGAGGAGAGAAGAGAGGAGAGAAGAGAGGAGAGAAGAGAGGAGAAAAGAGGGGAGAGAAGAGAGGAGAAGAGAGGAGAAGAGAGGAGAAAAGAGAGCAGAGAAGACAGGAGAGCAGAGAAGACAGGAGAGCAGAGAAGACAGGAGAGCAGAGAAGACAGGAGAGGAGAGAAGACAGGAGAGCAGAGAAGACAGGAGAGCAGAGAAGACAGGAGAGCAGAGAAGACAGGAGAGCAGAGAAGACAGGAGAGGAGAGAAGACAGGAGAGCAGAGAAGACAGGAGAGGAGAGAGGAGAAGACAGGAGAGAAGAGGAGAGAAGAGAGGAGAGGACAGGAGAGAAGAGGGGAGAAGAGGAGAAAAGAGAGGAGAGAAGAGAGGAGAGAAGAGAGGAGACAGGAGAAGAGAGGAGAAGACAGGAGAAGAGAGAAGACAGGAGAAGAGAGGAGAGAAGACAGGAGAAGAGAGGAGAGAAGACAGGAGAAGAGAGGAGAGAAGACAGGAGAAGAGAGGAGAAGAGAGGAGAGGAGAGAGGACAGTAGTGGGTACCATATCATGACCGGGGATAAAGAGGAAGTTCTGGAAGTTCTTGTTGCCGGAGCGGAGCAGAGACCAGACGGAGCAGGTGCGGTTGTGGATGTTGCGGACCTCTCTCTCCCGCCCGTTGTTACACAGGAACGTCCCGTACAGACACGAGTACGTGTGCTGCACCAGCTTGACCTGGGGGAGAGGAACAAAAACACACACGTTAAGCCTTTACACATTCCCTAATATATACAGTAACACTCCTAAACTACTACACAGTAACACTCCTAAACTACTACACAGTAACACTCCTAAACTACTACACAGTAACAGTACGCTCCTAAACTACTACACAGAACACAGTAACACTCCTAAACTACTACACAGTAACACTCCTAAACTACTACACAGTAACACTCCTAAACTACTACACAGTAACAGTACGCTCCTAAACTACTACACAGTAACAGTACGCTCCTAAACTACTACAGTCACAGTACGCTCCTAAACTACTACACAGTAACACTCCTAAACTACTACACAGTAACACTCCTAAACTACTACACAGTAACAGTACGCTCCTAAACTACTACACAGTAACACTCCTAAACTACTACACAGAACACAGTAACACTCCTAAACTACTACACAGTCACAGTACACTCGTAAAATACTACACAGAATACAGTACGCTCCTAAACTACTACACAGAACACAGTCACAGTACACTCCTAAACTACTACACAGAACAGTCACATACAGATAGGTCTTTACAATTGTCAAATTCAGTTTACAGTCATATCTATTCATGTAGAAACCTTAAATGATCTTTAAGAAAGGTCATATAGGCCAACAAAAGACTAGTAAATTGTGGCTGCCTCTCCAAACAGACAGTGTGTAGGAGAGAGAGAGAGACAGTGTGTAGGAGAGAGAGAGAGAGAGAGAGAGAGAGAGGAGAGAGAGTGTAGGAGAGAGAGGAGAGAGAGTGTAGAGAGAGAGAGAGAGAGAGAGAGAGAGAGAGAGAGAGAGAGAGAGAGAGAGAGGAGAGAGAGAGAGAGAGAGTAGGAGAGAGAGAGAGAGAGGAGAGAGAGAGAGTAGGAGAGAGAGAGAGAGTAGGAGAGAGAGAGAGAGAGAGGAGAGAGAGAGAGAGAGAGAGAGAGAGAGAGAGAGAGAGAGAGAGAGAGAGAGAGAGAGAGAGAGAGAGAGAGAGAGAGAGAGAGAGAGAGGAGAGAGAGAGAGAGTAGGAGAGAGAGAGAGTAGGAGAGAGAGAGAGAGTAGGAGAGAGAGAGAGAGAGAGAGAGGGAGAGAGAGTGAATGTGTGAAGAAAAGAGAGCTTGACAAAGAAGGAGATAAAGAGAGAGAGAGATGGTAAAGTCAAGGTGTAGTGTACGTACCAGGAAGGCTTCGTTGAACTCGAAGAGGCAGGGGAACTGTTTGAACAGCTGATGAACACAGTCCAGCCACTGGAGGAAAACCGGGCACTGCTCACTCACGTCAACAGCATCCTCCTGGTGACCACAGCGGTCGCCAAACTTATGACCGTAGTCCAACCACTCCGTCTCCACCAGTACCTGGAAACCCTAAAGAGGAGGGAGGACAAGTCGGATTCAACACTATACAGCTCCCTCCCTCCCTCTTTTATTGTAAACTGACAAAGTGCTCCATTGTAACATGTGTAACGTTGGTAAATTCAAATGGGATGTGTGAAACTGGTTTATACCGTCAACATACTATCAGAACAGAAAACCTGACAATAGCTTCATCAGGGTTAAAGTGAAGCACGCTGTTTTCATCATTGCATCACAGTGTTTTGTGTGTACCTCTAGCGTCCGATAGAACGGGTCCAGCAGGATCTTGGCGAGAGCCACAATCTGAGGGGTACGGTCCCAACCGTCTGAACAATGCACCAGGACAGGACGTCCCTCCCTTTCCACCGCAGAGCACACCAGAGTGGCTGCCTTCAGCATGACGGACAGGTGCTGCAGCCAACGGGTGCTCTCCAGAGCAGACAGCCAGCTGTGAATGCACACACCCGAGGGGCGACCAATGAGAACAGGTCTAGAAGGTTCTAGAATGTATTTCCTTCTGAAGGTAAATAATAAAACACAGCCTGGGTTGGGTAACCGGGGACAACCCTGACATCGGGGAGAGGGCGTGGAGCCCCTGACCTAGATGTGTCATTTTTAAAAAGGGGGTCACTACAGCACCTCTTTTAGAATACCAGGAACTCTGCCACTAGAACAGCCCTCTGTGTGCATCACTCATTACAGGTTGGGACATGCACTGTCCACATGCAAGGAGACATACACACACAACATGTGGGTTCAAATACTATTTGAAATCTTTCGAGCACTTTAAACGTTTGCTTTAGTCTGCCTGGAGTCGCAGGCGGGCCGGGTTTTGCACTCCTGGGAATTTTTCTATTGCTTGTCTAGTGTGAGACTGGCAAGTTCAGTAAAGCACAGCTTAAGTATTTGCAAATTATTTCAAATAGTATTTGAACGCAGGTCTGACATGCAAAAATACATGAAAACCACAAAGACACTTTGGACAAACAGCTAGTCTCTCTCTCCCTCCCTCTGTGGTGTAAACTTACTGAGGCCTGGAGAAGGGGACTGAGGGATGGTAGAGATAAGGGAGAGATGTCAGAGGGATCCACTTACTTGCCCGGGTCAGGGATCTGGCTGCAGACGGCTCGGAGGGACTGGAAGCTGTTCCTAATGGAGTGGATGTTGGCCATGCCCATGAACATCACCTCACAGTTAGGATAGTACTCTGAAACATACAGATGTATACTACAGTTAGGGTAGTACTCTGAAACATACTACAGTTAGGGTAGTACTCTGAAACATACAGATGTATACTACAGTTAGGGTAGTACTCTGAAACATACTACAGTTAGGGTAGTACTCTGAAACATACAGATTTATACTACAGTTAGGGTAGTACTCTGAAACATACTACAGTTAGGGTAGTACTCTGAAACATACAGATGTATACTACAGTTAGGGTAGTACTCTGAAACATACTACAGTTAGGGTAGTACTCTGAAACATACAGATTTATACTACAGTTAGGGTAGTACTCTGAAACATACTACAGTTAGGGTAGTATTCTGAAACATACAGATTTATACTACAGTTAGGGTAGTACTCTGAAACATACACCATTATACTACAGTTAGGGTAGTACTCTGAAACATACAGATTTATACTACAGTTAGGGTAGTACTCTGAAACATACTACAGTTAGGGTAGTACTCTGAAACATACAGATTTATACTACAGTTAGGGTAGTAATCTGAAACATACAGATTTATACTACAGTTAGGGTAGTACTCTGAAACATACTACAGTTAGGGTAGTACTCTGAAACATACAGATTTATACTACAGTTAGGGTAGTACTCTGAAACATACTACAGTTAGGGTAGTACTCTGAAACATACAGATTTATACTACAGTTAGGGTAGTACTCTGAAACATACAGATTTATACTACAGTTAGGGTAGTACTCTGAAACATACAGATTTATACTACAGTTAGGGTAGTACTCTGAAACATACTACAGTTAGGGTAGTACTCTGAAACATACAGAATGATACTACAGTTAGGGTAGTACTCTGAAACAAACAGTGAGCGCATTCCGTCAGTCCCTTTATCCATATTTTGTCATGTTACAGCCTTATACCAAAGTGGATTAAATAAAAACACACAATACCCCATAATGCCATCACAATACCCCATAATGCCATCACAATCCCCCATAATGCCATCACAATCCCCCATAATGCCATCACAATCCCCCATAATGACACCACAATACCCCATAATGACACCACAATACCCATAATGCCATCACAATCCCCCATAATGCCATCACAATACCCCATAATGCCATCACAATACCCCATAATGACATCAAAATACCCCATAATGACACCACAATACCCCATAATGACACCACAATACCCCATAATGCCATCACAATACCCCATAATGACAAAGCAAAAACAGTTAAAACAGTTTTGGCGAGCACATCGAAGGAATTGTCTGTAGAGCTCTGAGACAGGATTGTGTCGAGGAACAGATCTGGGGAAGTTTACCAGAAAATGTCTGCAGCATTGAAGGTTCCCAAGAACACAGTGAACTCATTATTCTTAAACGGAAGAAGTTTGGAACCACCAAGACTCTTCCTAGAGCTGGCCGCCCGGCCAAACTGAGCAATCAGGGGAGAAGGGTCTTGGTCAGAGAGGTGACCAAGAACCCGATAGTCACTCTGACAGAGTTCTAGAGTTCCTCTGTGGAGATGTTATCCTTCTGGAAGACTTGTCAGGATCGAGGAAAAGATGAATGGAGCAAAGTACAGAGATCCTTGATGAAAGCGCTCTGGAGCAGGTCAGGACCTCAGACTGGGGTGAAGGTTCACCTTCCAACAGGACAACGACCCTAAGCACACAGCCAAGATAAAACAGGAGTGTCTTCAAGGACCTTGTCCTTGAGTGGTGTCCTTGAGTGGTCCAGCCAGAACCCGGACTTGAACCCAATCTAACATATCTGGAGAGACTTGACAATAGCTGTGCAGCGACGCTCCCCATGCAACCTGACAGAGCTTGAGAGCATCTGCAGAGAAGGGAGAAACTCCTAAAATACAGGTGTGCCAAGCTTGTGGCATCACACCCAGGAAGACTCTAGGCTGTAATCGCTGCCAAAGGCGCGAAAACAAAGTACTGAGTGAAGGGTCTGAATCCTTATTAAATGAAACGGAAATACTACATTTACATAACTTTTTTTTTTACGTAGAAAAAAAAATCTAAAAACCTGTTTTTGCTTTGTCATTATGGGGGATTGTGATGTCATTATGGGCTATTGTGATGTCATTATGGGCTATTGTGATGTCATTATGGGCTATTGTGTGTAGATTGATAAAAAAAAAAATAATAATAATATTTTAAGCAATTTTAGAATAAGGCTGTAATGTAACCAAATGTGGAAAAAGTCAAGGGGTCTGAATACTTTCCAAATGGAGTGTAAAAATAAAAATCAGACTACGGATAAGGTAGTACTCTGTAACACCCAGGAACGCACAAAATATCAGTCACATGGAGTTTTAATACTCTGCAGACACAAAGTACGATTTCTCTCTACTGCATAGGGACTGTCAACATGTACATCTCTACTGCTTAGGGACCGTCAACATGTACAGTGGGTCAAAAAAGTATTTAGTCAGCCAATTTAGTCAGCAAGTTCTCCCACTTAAAAAGATGAGAGAGGCCTGTAATGTTCATCATAGGTACACTTCAACTATGACAGACAAAATGAGAAAAAAAAATCCAGAAAATCACATTGTACGATTTTGAATGAATTTATTTGCAAATTATGGTGGAAAATAAGTGTTTATTTATTATCCAGAGAGACTCAGAAAAGCAATAATGGCGAAGAGCTCAAGGGCACAGCGACAGGTTTTTCACCTGGTCGGCATGGGGATTTCAATCCAGAGACATTTGGTTACTGGTCCATCGCTCTTAGCCGTTAGGCAACCTGCCCGCCCCTAGATCACCTGATTCATTAGCTGTCTCCCAGCTCAGAACACACGAGTCTGTCAGACTGACGGAGTTCTGAAGGTCAACCAGACACAATGTGGCAAGGCTTCAATAACAGGAGCTCTTAGGAGGAATGACAACCACAGTACGGGGTGATGTAACACCTCTCACTGGCTGTTCTACTAGGAGGCATAAAAGATGAGACACATGTGAGTATGGTGCCTGACAAAACAACCAGGTTAGGAGACAACATCCATCCACTGTATTGCGTGTGTGTACTGACCTTCACACTCACAGCCACCTCCCTTGGCACGGTTGGCCACTGCAGCGGTGTAAGAACGAGCGTCGAGGATAAGAAGCTTTTGTGGCGCAGTGTTGGCATCAGGGCCTGGGCATCCTGTCAGAGAGGAGTCTGAGGGAGGGAGAGAGGAGGTTTTTAGATTTAGTGGTGGGGTGTGGGGGGGGGTAGACAGGTAGACACAGAATGAGGGACGTCGAGAAAAAGAGATGGATGGCGCAGATAAACGACAGGTAGAGAGAATGAGAGACGGCGAGACGGAAAGAGAGCGAGGGAGAGACGGAGAGAGAGCGAGACGGAGAGAGACGGAGAGAGGGAGAGAGAGAGAGACAGAGAGAGGGAGAGAGAGACAGAGAGAGGGAGAGAGAGACAGAGAGAGGGAGAGAGAGACAGAGAGAGGTAGAGAGGGAGCGACAGAGACGGAGAGGGAGAGAGAGGGAGAGACAGGGAGAGCGAGGGAGAGACGGAGAGAGAGACGGAGAGAGAGAGAGAGAGACAGAGAGAGCGAGGGAGAGACGGAGAGACAGGAGGGTTAAACAGAGAGAAGGGGTTAGGAACAGGGGCGTGATGATCGATAGTGCTGGCTCAGCTCGTCCCCTGGAGAAAATCAATATCTCCTCCTGATGATGACCACTGCAGCACTGCTTAGTAACATCTACCACAACGACGGGCGACAAACCTCGCTAGGGGACGGTGATTGGTGGGCGGGGAAGAGCCTCATCACGCAGAAACATCTCAGATAGACATTTTGTGAGAAATGTCTAGGGCCTGGATTCCCAATAGCATCTTAAGGCTAAGTTCATCTTAGAATCATAGGATCGCCTGCCTGTCTGCCTGCCTGACTCTGTCTGCCTGCCTGACTCTGTCTGCCTGCCTGACTCTGTCTGCCTGCCTGCCTGACTCTGTCTGCCTGCCTGACTCTGTCTGCCTGCCTGACTCTGTCTGCCTGCCTGACTCTGTCTGCCTGCCTGACTCTGTCTGCCTGCCTGACTCTGTCTGCCTGCCTGACTCTGTCTGCCTGCCTGCCTGACTCTGTCTGCCTGCCTGCCTGACTCTAGGATCCTATGGTTCTAGCGATGAACTTCGCCTTAATAAGATACTTGTGTCATACTGTTCTCTCTCCATGACAAGCGGTACTGATGCACCAAGTCTGCTACCAACAGGACCCTGAACAGCTTCTACCACCAAACCATAAGCTCCTGAGTGGAGCAGCGGTCTAAGGTACTGCATCTCAGGTCATTTATAAACATTTGAACATCTTGGCCATGTTCTGTTATAATCTCCACCCGGCACAGCCAGAAGAGGACTGGCCACCCCACATATGCTCTCTCTAATTCTCTCTTTCTTTCTCTCTCTCGGAGGACCTGAGCCCTAGGACCATGCCCCAGGACTACCTGACATGATGACTCCTTGCTGTCCCCAGTCCACCTGGCTGTGCTGCTGCTCCAGTTTCAACTGCTCTGCCTTATTATTATTTGACCCAGCTGGTCATTTATGAACATTTGAACATCTTGGCCAAGTTCTGTTATAATCTCTACCCGGCACAGCCAGAAGAGGACTGGCCACCCCACATAGCCTGGTTCCTCTCTAGGTTTCTTCCTAGGTTTTGGCCTTTCTAGGGAGTTTTTCCTAGCCACCGTGCTTCTACACCTGCATTGCTTGCTGTTTGGGGTTTTAGGCTGGGTTTCTGTACAGCACTTTGAGATATCAGCTGATGTACGAAGGGCTATATAAATAAATTTGATTTGATTCAGTGCAAGAGGTGTCACTACAGTCCCTGGTTCGAATCCACACTGTATCACATCCGGACGTGATTGGGAGTCCTATAGTGCGGTGCACAATTGGCCCAGCATCGTCCGGGTTTGGCCGTCATTGTTAATAGGAATTTTTGTTCTTAATCGACTTGCCAAGTTAAATAAAAGGTTAAATAAGATCAGACATCTGAATAGTTAATGAAACGATTACCCCGACTACCTGCATTGTCCCTCATATTTTATTCTACTGACTGTCCTTACACAGGCTCCATGACCCTCACCGGACTGTACCGGCCGACTGTCCTTACACAGGCTCCATGACCCTCACCGGACTGTACCGGGCCGACTGTCCTTACACAGGCTCCACGACCCTCACCGGACTGTACCGGGCCGACTGTCCTTACACAGGCTCCACGACCCTCACCGGACTGTACCGGGCCGACTGTCCTTACACAGGCTCCACGACCCTCACCGGACTGTACCGGGCCGACTGTCCTTACACAGGCTCCACGACCCTCACCGGACTGTACCGGGCCAACTGTCCTTACACAGGCTCCATGACCCTCACCGGACTGTACCGGCCGACTGTCCTTACACAGGCTCCATGACCCTCACCGGACTGTACCGGGCCGACTGTCCTTACACAGGCTCCATGACTAGCCACCATGTTCACCAAGGTCAGGGTAACGGGTCCATTTGATCTGCTTTTGGTGATTTGGCACCTTGACTTCTTAGGCACCGGTACAATGGTCGTCACCTTCCAGGATTTTGGCACTGTACAGGTGCTCAGTAGGAGTTGAAACAGTCGCGTGAAGACACCCTTGAGCAAGTCGGCGCAGACCTTCAGGACTTTGCCCCGTAGTCCGTCTGGGCCCGGGTGCTTTGTGTGGCTTAATCATTAACAAGCCTCGTTCCCACCTCGTTCTCTGTTATCTGGACAGGAGAGGATTTGGGGATAATCTCACATATTTGTTTTACATTCGTCTTTGAAATCAACAGTATCAAATCTTCCATGAAAACAGTTAAGGTCATTTACAAAGGATGAACAGTCTGTTATTGTTCTCTATTTTCCTTTCTCTCCCCACCATTCCATTAAGACCCGTCCCATGCTTGTCTTGGATTGCCTGTACAGAACCTCTGCTCCACTTCATCCTTGAAATGTTACCCCCTTTTTCTCCCCAATTTCGTAGTATCCAACTATCTTGTCTCATCGCTACAACTCAGCTCGGGAGAGACGAAGGTCGAAAGTCATGCGTCCTCCGATACACAACCCAACCAAGCCGCAACTGCTTCTTAACACAGCGCGCATCCAACCCGGAAGCCAGCCGCACCAATTGTGCGTCGCCCCACGGACCTCCCAGTCGCGGCCGGCTACGACAGAGCCTGGGCGTGAACCCAGAGTCTCTGGTGGCACAGCTAGCGATGCGATGCAGCGCCCTAGACCACTGCGTCACCTGGGAGGCCCACTTTCCATATTTATTTTACCTGAATTAAATTTCCTTTCTCCATTACAGCATCAGTATCTCCGTTCAGGAATGAAAAACATATTATCACCGAGGCACATTTTCAAGTCCTTAGACACCCAAGGCTTGTTGTAATGACAGTATCCTCACAGAACTGGATGATGTAATGCTGTCTGTCACCTCGTGGGGGATCCCTGCGTGAGCCAAAAGTACACCTCTCCCAGTCTGTGACATCAAAGCAATCCTTGAGCTCCTCCCTACTCTCCTCTTTCCATACCGGAATAGATTTCTCTACAGGGTTTTTCCCGAGTATCACCTGCATCTCGGTAGGAGACGGTCTGATTCCTAGATGGGTGATCTGCACATCGTCTTCAAATGCGTCCTCTACGTTGCCATAACACTGATCCAAGGACACGAGTTGGACAAGTGACGTAATGTTGCAGTAGGAGAGGTGCGCGGAGAGAGAGCCTATTAAAATCCCCGAGCACAAATACTGTCTGGTCAGTTGATTGTGGAAAACGCAGCATTGAAAACAGTCAGTAATCCTGTCAGTAGCTTCCTTATTGTGAAATCCAGACACATAGACCAGAATAACGGTCATTTTCCAAAATCACATGGTAGAGATAGAATGGTGTGAAATGATACAAGGAGAATCTCAGAATCTCTCTGGTGCAGATTTCAAATCATATTAAAACTGCATGGCCCAAGTATTATCTACAAAGATACATGCCGCCCCCCTCCCCCGTCTATTGATTGATGTGACATTGTTTTGTCTCCATCTGCTCTAAATGACAGTGTATCCATCAAAATGTTCACATCAATATGGTCCTGCTCGAGCCACGTTTCTGTCAAGCAGATTTAAAATGACTTCTCCTAAAGTCCTCTTCAAAATGTCGCCGCTAACTCTTCCAGTTTGTTATTTTTAATGACGTCCCATTTGACAGTGGCATCACCAGCAGCGGGTGAAGTCCCCCCCCTCCCCCCTCCGTAATCTGTTCCCGATACCACCTCTAGAGCCTCGCTTCTACTTAGTTTCGCTTTTTTTTGGACTTTGTAGAACAACCATCAGGCAATGCTGTTTTTTTGGAGTGTGTGAGCTTTATCATGGTTGATTCACTAGTGGGAGGAG
The DNA here is from genome assembly GCF_018296145.1 of Oncorhynchus tshawytscha. NCBI lineage: Eukaryota > Metazoa > Chordata > Actinopteri > Salmoniformes > Salmonidae > Oncorhynchus > Oncorhynchus tshawytscha. The sequence continues at coordinate 46,424,946 of NC_056458.1, read as the reverse complement.
GTGACGGTGGTTGATTCACTAGTGGGAGTAGGTGACGGTGGTTGATTCACTAGTGGGAGTAGGTGACGGTGGTTGATTCACTAGTGGGAGGAGGTGACGGTGGTTGATTCACTAGTGGGAGTAGGTGACGGTGGTTGATTCACTAGTGGGAGGAGGTGACCGTGGTTGATTCACTAGTGGGAGAGGTGGTGACCGTGGTTGATTCAATCGGGGGAGGAGGTGACGGTGGTTGATTCACTAGTGGGAGTAGGTGACCGTGGTTGATTCAATCGGGGAGTAGGTGACCGTGGTTGATTCAATCGGGGGAGGAGGTGACGGTGGTTGATTCACTAGTGGGAGGAGGTGACCGTGGTTGATTCACTAGTGGGAGTAGGTGACGGTGGTTGATTCACTAGTGGGAGTAGGTGACGGTGGTTGATTCACTAGTGGGAGGAGGTGACGGTGGTTGATTCACTAGTGGGAGGAGGTGACGGTGGTTGATTCACTAGTGGGAGTAGGTGACGGTGGTTGATTCACTAGTGGGAGTAGGTGACCGTGGTTGATTCACTCGGGGAGGAGGTGACGGTGGTTGATTCACTAGTGGGAGTAGGTGACGGTGGTTGATTCAATCGGGGAGGAGGTGACGGTGGTTGATTCACTAGTGGGAGTAGGTGACGGTGGTTGATTCACTAGTGGGAGTAGGTGACGTGGTTGATTCACTAGTGGGAGTAGGTGACCGTGGTTGATTCACTAGTGGGAGTAGGTGACCGTGGTTGATTCACTAGTGGGAGTAGGTGACCGTGGTTGATTCACTAGTGGGAGTAGGTGACCGTGGTTGATTCACTAGTGGGAGTAGGTGACCGTGGTCGATTCACTCGGGGAGTAGGTGACCGTGGTTGATTCACTCGGGGAGTAGGTGACCGTGGTCGATTCACTAGTGGGAGTAGGTGACCGTGGTCGATTCACTCGGGAGTAGGTGACCGTGGTCGATTCACTCGGGGAGTAGGTGACCGTGGTCGATTCACTAGGGGGAGTAGGTGACCGTGGTCGATTCACTAGTGGGAGTAGGTGACCGTGGTCGATTCACTCGGGGGAGTAGGTGACCGTGGTCGATTCACTCATTGACTTGGTACAGATACCCCCTGTATATAGTCTCATTACTAACCTGTACCCCCATACATTGACTTGGTACCGATACCCCCCTGTATATAGCCTCATTACTAATCCATACCCCTGCACATTAACTTGAGAGAGAGAGAGACAGACAAAGAGAGAGAGAGAGAGACAGACAGAAAAAGAGAGAGAAAAAGAGAGAGAAAAAGAGAGAGAGAGACGGGTGGTAGGGGACAGTCACTCCCAAAACAGGCTCCAAATTCACGAACACAGAAACAAGGTATCGAACAAAAAAAAGAGTCATGGTCCTTTTAGACTAGAGTATCTGTTCCACTGGTGAAGATTCATCTTCTGTCCAGACAAAATGTATGTGGGGGAGGAGGAGGGTGTGTGTGTGTGTGTGTATGTATTAATTGGGAACAGCACATTCCAGGCACTTGTGTCTTCATTGTCTGTTCGGGTAACTAGTTCTCATCAACCTAATTGGGGTTGTTTTTTGGGTCAGAGCAAAATGAATGAACTGAATCTGCAGCAGTTAGTTACACATGTCCTGTCTCCCATTCCCACTGGGGGAAACAGACTGGGAACAAGTGCTAAGGACCAAGCTGTGAGAACCAAGCTGAGTGAACCCTGAGCTGAGTGTCCCTCTACCACAGCGGCCCTCTACCACAGCGGCCCTCTACCACAGCTACAGCGGCCCTCTACCCTCTCCGCCCTCTACCCTCTCCGCCCTCTCCCCTACCCTCTCCGCTCCTCTCCTCTCTCTACCCTCTCCGCTCCTCTCTCTACCCTCTCCGCTCCTCTCTCTACCCTCTCCTCTCTCTGACCCTCTCCCCACTCTCTCTACCCTCTCCTCTCTCTACCCTCTCTACCCTCTCCACCCTCTCCTCTCCTCTCTCTACCCTCTCCTCTCCTCTCTCTACCCTCTCCTCTCCTCTCTCTACCCTCTCCTCTCCTCTCTCTACCCTCTCCTCTCACTACCCTCTCCTCTCACTACCCTCTCCTCTCTCCCTCTCTCTACCCTCTCCACCCTCTCCTCTCCTCTACCCTCTCCCGTCTCTCCTCTCTCTACCCTCTCCTCTCCTCTCTCTACCCTCTCCTCTCCTCTCTCTACCCTCTCTCTACCCTCTCCTCTCTCTACCCTCTCCTCTCCTCTCTCTACCCTCTCACTACCCTCTCCTCTCTCTACCCTCTCACTACCCTCTCACTCTCCTCTCACTCTCCTCACTCTCCTCTCCTCTCTCTACCCTCTCCTCTCCTCTCCTCTCTCTACCCTCTCCTCTCCTCTCTCTACCCTCTCACTACCCTCTCCTCTCTCCTCCCTCTACCCTCTCCACCCTCTCCTCTCCTCTCTCTACCCTCTCCTCTCCTCTCTCTACCCTCTCCTCTCCTCTCCTCTCTCTACCCTCTCCTCTCCTCTCTCTACCCTCTCCTCTCCTCTCTCTACCCTCTCCTCTCTCTACCCTCTCCTCTCCTCTCTCTACCCTCTCACTACCCTCTCCTCTCTCTACCCTCTCACTACCCTCTCCTCTACTACCCTCTCCTCTCACTACCCTCTCCTCACTACCCTCTCTCCTCTCACTACCCTCTCCTCTCACTACCCTCTCCTCTCACTCTACTCTACTCTCCTCTCACTCTCCTCTCCTCTCTCTACCCTCTCCTCTCCTCTCCTCTCTCTCTCCTCTGAACTCTCTCTCTCTACCCTCTCCTCTCCCCTCACTACCCTCTCCTCTCACTACCCTCTCCTCCAAGCTACCCTCTCCTCTCCACTCTCCTCTACCACTCTCCTCTCCTCTCCTCTCTACTCTCCTCTCCTCTCCTCTCTCCCTCTCCTCTCCTCTCCTCTCCTCTCCTCTCCTCTCCTCTCCTCTCACTACCCTCTCACTACCCTCTCACTACCCTCTCCCTCCCCTCTCACTACCCTCCCCTCTCTCTACCCTCTCCTCTCTCTCTCCTCTCCCTCTCCCTCTCTCTACCCTCTCCTCTCTCTACCCTCTCCTCTCTCTACCCTCTCCTCTCTCTCCTCTCTCCTCTCTCTACCCTCCTCTCCTCTCCTCTACCCTCTCCTCTCCTCTCTCTACCCTCTCCTCTCCTCTCTCTACCCTCTCCTCTCCTCTCTCTACCCTCTCTCTACCCTCTCCTCTCTCTACCCTCTCCTCTCCTCTCTCTACCCTCTCACTACCCTCTCCTCTCTCTACCCTCTCACTACCCTCTCCTCTCACTACCCTCTCCTCTCTCTACCCTCTCACTACCCTCTCCTCTCACTACCCTCTCCTCTCACTACCCTCTCACTCTCCTCTCCTCTCCTCCTCTCCTCTCTCTACCCTCTCCTCTCCTCTCCTCTCTCTACCCCTCTCCTCTCCTCTCTCTACCCTCTCACTACCCTCTCCTCTCTCCTCCCCTCTACCCTCTCCACCCTCTCCTCTCCTCTCTCTACCCTCTCCTCTCCTCTCTCTACCCTCTCCTCTCCTCTCTCTACCCTCTCCTCTCCTCTCTCTCTCCCTCTCCTCTCCTCTCTCTACCCTCTCCTCTCTCTACCCTCTCACTACCCTCTCCTCTCTCTACCCTCTCACTACCCTCTCCTCTCACTACCCTCTCCTCTCACTACCCTCTCCTCTCACTCTACTCTCCTCTCACTACCCTCTCCTCTCACTCTACTCTCCTCTCCTCTCCTCTCCTCTCTCTCCCTCTCCTCTCCTCTCCTCTCTCTACCCTCTCCTCTCCTCTCTCTACCCTCTCCCCTCACTCCCTCTCCCTCTCACTACCCTCTCCTCTCACTACCCTCTCCTCTCACTCCCTCTCCTCTCCTCTCACTCTCCTCTCTCCTCTCACTCTCCTCTCCTCTCCTCTCACTCTCCCTCTCCTCTCCCTCTCACTCTCCCTCTCCTCTCCCTCTCCTCTCCTCTCCTCTCCTCTCCTCTCACTCTCTCCTCTCCTCTCCTCTCACTCTCCTCTCTCTCCCTCTCCTCTCCTCTCTCCTCTCCTCTCACTACCCTCCCCCTCTCACTACCCTCCCCTCTCTCTACCCTCTCCTCTCTCTACCCTCTCCTCTCTCTACCCTCTCCTCTCTCTACCCTCTCCTCTCTCTACCCTCTCCTCTCTCTACCCTCTCCTCTCTCTACCCTCTCCTCTCTCTACCCTCTCCTCTCTCTACCCTCTCCTCTCTCTACCCTCTCCTCTCTCTACCCTCTCCTCTCTCTACCCTCTCCTCTCCTCTCCTCTCCTCTCCTCTCCAGGTTATTGCGGTTAATGAGAATGTCTTCTCTGTCTGTTTGTCTCGTAAAGTGAAGGCTGGTAGCACGTAACTTAAAGCCTGCTGGTATAATGCATGATGATGAATTGTTACTTCCCCAAGGTCAATAAATACGCCTACAAATCAGATCAGATCCTTACCAAAGTCGCTGTCAGAGCTGTCTGGGCCTTCCCCTCGGGGTTGGCTGCAGGCCAGGGCCTCACAAGTGATCCTGGTCCCGGGGTCCATCAGACAGGCCTTAGCGATGGATGTTACCAGGTACTCGTCCTCTGTGTTCCTCCAGCCCCACCAGCTGATCTCTGGTTGGCTGCAGCGAGCGATCACCGCCCCGTTCCTCTGGTGCCTGGTGGGATGGTAAGGAGAGGGGACTAACCATCAGTACACACGCATCACGAAAACCAGAGCAGGTCAACACATTAGCCATGTGTTTAGAATGGGTTGGTCCATAGACTAGGTATGGTGAGGATATTTGGAACGTGTGTGTGTGTTCTCTCCCCCCACCCCTCCAACACCCAGGTAGCAACATATATCTCAGCTTGGATGACAGCCCACCACCTCAAGCTCAACCTCGACAAGACAGAGCTTCTCTTCCACCAGGGGAAGGCCTGCTCGCACCAAGACCTGTCCATCACGGTTGACAACTCCGTGTAGTATGGTTTGTGTGTGTGTGTGTAGTATGTTGTGTGTGTGTGTGTGTGTGTGTGTGTGTAGTATGGTGTGGTGTGTGTGTGTATGGTGTGTGTGGTATGGTGTGTGTGTGGTATGGTGTGTGTGGGGGGTGTGGTGTGTGTGTGTGTGTGGTATGTGTGTGTGTGTGTGTGTGTGTGGTATGGTGTGTGTGTGGTATGGTGTGTGTGTGGTATGGTGTGTGTGTGTGTGGTATGGTGTGTGTGTGTGTGGTATGGTGTGTGTGTGTGTAGTATGGTGTGTGTGTGTGTAGTAGTGTGTGTGTGTAGTAGTATGTGTGTGTGTAGTAGCGGGTGAGTGTAGTAGTGTGGGTGTGTGTGTAGTAGTATGGAGTGTGTGTGTGTGTAGTAGCGGGTGAGTGTAGTAGTGTGTGTGTGTGTGAGTGTAGTAGTATGGTGTGTGTGTATAGTGTGTAGTAGTCTGTGTGTAGAGTATGGTGTGTGTGTGTGTAGGTGTAGTAGTGTGTACCTACCTATAGACGACCACAGGGATTCTGTTGGAGGATCTGAAGGAACCAACACTCTCCAGCTCCTTGTCTGTGATCCACACTGGGACCAGCAGCTGCTGGGGATAGCTGGAGCACAGCCTGGCAGGAGAGGAGAGAGGTTAGGATATATACACAGTGAAGAGGCGACTCTGGGATGCTGACCTTCTCCGCAGAGTTGCAAAGAAAAAGCCATATCTCAGACTGGCCAATAGAAAGAAAAGATGAAGATGGGAAAAGAACACAGACACTGGACAGAGGAACTCTGCCTAGAAGGCCAGCATCCCGGAGTCGCCTCTTCACTGTTGACGTTGAGACTGGTGTTTTGCAGGTACTATTTAATGAAGCTGCCAGTTGAGGACTTGTGAGGCGTCTGTTTCTCAAACTAGACACTCTAATGTACTTGTCCTCTTGCGAACCGGGGCCTCCCACTCCTCTTTCTAATCTGGTTAGGGCCAGTTTGTGCTGTTCTGTGAAGGGAGTAGTACACAGTGTTGTACAAGATCTTCAGTTTCTCGGAACAATAAAAGACTGACGAGTTTCAGAAGAAAGTTATTTGTTTCTGGCCATTTTGAGCCTGTAAACGAACCCCCAAATGCTGATGCTCCAGATACTAGTCTAAAGAAGGCCAGTTTTATTGCTTCTTTAATCAGAACAACAGTTTTCAGCTGTGCTAACATACTTGCTACAGGGTTTTCTAAATGATCAATTAGCTTTTTAAAATTATAAACTTGTATTAGCGAACACAACGTGCCATTGGAACACAAGAGTGATGGTTGCTGATAATGGGCCTCTGTACACCGATGTAGATATTCCATAAAGAATCTGCCGTTTCCAATCCTCATTTACAGCATTAACCATGTCTACACTGTATTTCTGATCAATTTAAATGTTATTTTAAATGGACGTTTTTTTTTTGCTTTGCTTTTCTTTCAAAAAACAAGGACATTTCTAAGCGACCCCAAACTTTTGAACGGTAGTGTATGTGGTATCAACACTGACGAGCTCTAAAAGCCCCGAGATAAATAATAATAAACATAAAAAACACAGAAAAGCAGGTTTGTTTGACGCCATTTTAGGTGAGAGTGTATTAGAGAGAGGGGTGTTTTCATTCTCAGATATCCAAAGTGAGATTGTTTTTTAAGCATCGCTTGGAGAAATCAGAGATATTCCCGGAGGCTCTCCCCTCGCTCAACTTCATTGCAAATATTTTTCTAATCTATTTTGACGATAATCTGTTCAATAATCTATTTTTGACGATAATATGTTCTGATGGCCCAACACAACACCATCTCCATGCCTCCTCTACTTCGTACTTTACAGGGCATTCAGAAAGTATTCAGACCCCTTGATTTTTCCCCACATTTTGTTACATTACAGTCTTATTCTAAAATTGATTAAATTGTTTTTCCTCATCTGAAATCTCCACACAATACCCCATAACGACAAAGCGAAACCAGGTTTTTAGAAATGTTTGCTAATTTATTTAAAACAAACTGAAATTAGACATTTCCATACGTTTTCAGACCCTTTACTCAGTACTTTGTTAGCGATTAAAGTCTCGAGCCTTCTTGGGTATGACGCTACAAGCTTGGCACATCTGAATTTGGGTATTTTGTCTTCTCAGCAAATCGTCTCAAGCTCTGTCAGGTTGGATGGGGAATGTTGCTGCACAGCCATTTTAAGGTCTCTCCAGAGAGGGGGTTCAAGTCCGGGCTATGGATGGGCCACTCAAGGACATTCAGAGACTCCCTCCCTCCCTACTGTCCTCCCTCCCTCCCTACTGTCCTCCCTCCCTACTGTCCTCCCTCCCTACTGTCCTCCCTCCCTCCCTACTGTCCTCGCTCCCTCCCCACTGTCCTCGCTCCCTCCCCACTGTCCTCGCTCCCTCCCCACTGCCCTCCCTCCCCTACTGGCCTCCCTCCCTCCCTACTGGCCTCCCTCCCTCCCTACTGGCCTCCCTCCCTCCCTACTGGCCTCCCTCCCTCCCTACTGGCCTCCCTCCCCCTCCCCCTACTGGCCTCCCTCCCTCCCTACTGGCCTCCCTCCCTCCCTACTGGCCTCCCTCCCCCCTACTGTCCTCCCTCTCTCCCTACTGTCCTCCCTCTCTCCCTACTGTCCTTCCTTCCTCCCTACTGTCCTTCCTCTCTCCCTCTGTCCTCCCCCTCCCTCCCTGTCCCTCCTCTCTCCCTACTGTCCTCCCCTCCTCCCCTACTTCCTCCCTACTGTCCTTCCTTCCTCCCTCCCTACTGTCCTTCCTCCCTCCCTCCCTACTGTCCGTCCTCCCTCCTCCCTCCCTACTGTCCGTCCTCCCTCTCTCACCTACTGTTCTCCCTCTCTCACCTACTGTCCTCCCTCCCTCTCTCCCTACTGTCCTCCCTCCCTCTCTCCCTACTGTCCTTCCTCCCTCCCTCCCTACTGTCCTTCCTCCCTCCCTACTGTCCTTCCTCCCTCCCTACTGTCCTTCCTCCCTCCCTACTGTCCTCCCTCCCTCTCTCCCTACTGTCCTCCCTCCCTCTCTCCCTACTGTCCTCCCTCCCCCTCTCTCCCCCTACTGTCTCCTCCTCCCTCCCTACTGTCCTCCCTCCCCCTACTGTCCTCCCTCCCTACTGTCCTTCCTTCCTCCCTACTGTCCTTCCTTCCTCCCTACTGTCCTTCCTTCCTCCCTCCCTACCTACTGTCCTTCCTCCCTCCCTCCCTACTGTCCGTCCTCCCTCTCTCACCTACTGTTCCCTCCCTCCCTCTCCCTCACCTACTGTCCTCCCTCCCTCTCTCCCTACTGTCCTCCCTCCCTCTCCTTCCTCCCTACTGTCCTTCCTCCCTCCCTACTGTCCTTCCTCCCTCCCTACTGTCCTTCCTCCCTCCCTACTGTCCTCCCCCTCCCTACTGTCCTCCCTCCCTACTGTCCTCCCTCCCTCTCTCCCTACTGTCCTCCCTCCCTCTCTCCCTACTGTCCTCCCTCCCTCTCTCCCTACTGTCCTCCCCCTCCCTCTCCCCTACTGTCCTCCCCCTCCCTCTCTCCCTACTGTCCTTCCTCCCTCCCTTCCTACTGTCCTTCCTCCCTCCCTTCCTACTGTCCTTCCTCCCTCCCTCCCTACTGTCCTTCCTCCCTCCCTACTGTCCTTCCTCCCTCCCTCCCTACTGTCCTTCCTCCCTCCCTCCCTCCCTACTGTCCTTCCTCCCTCCCTCCCTCCCTCCCTCCCTACTGTCCTTCCTCCCTCCCTCCCTCCCTACTGTCCTTCCTCCCTACTGTCCTTCCTCCCTCCCTCCCTCCCTACTGTCCTTCCTCCCTCCCTCCCTCCCTCCCTACTGTCCTTCCTCCCTCCCTCCCTCCCTACTGTCCTTCCTCCCTCCCTCCCTCCCTACTGTCCTTCCTCCCTCCCTCCCTCCCTACGGTCCTCCCTCCCTCCCTCCCGTCCTTCCTCCCTCCCTCCCGTCCTTCCTCCCTCCCTCCCTCCCTCCCTCCGGTCCTCCCTCCCTCCGGTCCTTCCTCCCTCCCTCCCTCCCTCCCTCCCTCCGGTCCTTCCTCCCTCCCTCCCTCCGGTCCTTCCTCCCTCCCTCCCTCCCTCCCTACTGTCCTTCCTCCCTTCCTACTGTCCTTCCTCCCTCCCTCCTCCCTACTGTCCTTCCTCCCTCCCTCCCTCCCTCCCTACTGTCCTTCCTCCCTCCCTACTGTCCTTCCTCCCTCCCTCCCTCCCTCCCTCCCTACTGTCCTTCCTCCCTCCCTACTGTCCTTCCTCCCTCCCTCCCCCCTACTGTCCTCCCTCCCTACTGTCCTCCCTCCCTCCCTCCCTACTGTCCTCCCTCCCTACCCTCCCTCCCTACTGTCCTCCCTACTGTCCTCCCTCCCTCCCTACTGTCCTCCTTCCTTCCTTCCCTCCCTCCCCACCTCCCCCTCCCCCTACTGTCCTCCCTCCTTCCCTCCCTCCCTCCCCCTCCCTACTGCCCTCCCACAGAACTGTCACACAGATGATCAAGAGCCAAGTAATGACGGAGAGAGAAGGTTTAAACACCGACTGGCACAGAAAATGCTCTTTGAAATGCTGAGTCACTCTCCCCATCCAGTCTGTTCCGTTAGCTAGTCTGGGACCGTTCGACAGCACAGACAGACGTGCCTGCTTAGGAGACCGTGGGCTGGCTAATTAAGGGGGTGGTGCTGTGTCGTACATGATGAGGCAGCAGTTTGATCATAAATCGTTCTGCTCCGCGTTGAGACTGGGGGGGTCAATGTGTCTGTGTGTGTGTGTCAGTGTGTGTGTGTGTGTGTGTGTGTGGGGGTGTCAGTGTGTGTGTGTCAGTGTGTGTGTGTGTGTGTCAGTGTGTGTGTGTGTGTGTGTGTGTCAGTGTGTGTGTGTGTGTGTGTGTGTGTGTCAGTGTGTGTGTGTGTGTGTGTGTGTGTGTGTGTGTCAGTGTGTGTGTGTGTGTGTGTGTGTGTGTGTGTGTCAGTGTGTGTGTCAGTGTGTGTGTCAGTGTGTGTGTGTGTGTGTGTGTGTGTGTGTCAGTGTGTGTGTGTGTGTGTGTGTCAGTGTGTGTGTGTGTGTGTGTGTGTGTGTGTGTCAGTGTGTGTGTGTCAGTGTGTGTGTGTCAGTGTGTGTGTGTCAGTGTGTGTGTGTGTGTGTGTGTGTCAGTGTGTGTGTGTGTGTGTCAGTGTGTGTGTGTGTGTCAGTGTGTGTGTCAGTGTGTGTGTGTGTGTGTGTCAGTGTGTCAGCGTGTGTGTGTGTGTGTGTCACTGTGTGTGTCAGTGTGTGTGTGTGTGTGTGTGTGTGTGTGTGTCAGTGTGTGTGTGTGTGTGTGTGTGTGTGTGTGTGTGTGTGTCAGTGTGTGTGTGTGTGTCAGTGTGTGTGTGTGTGTCAGTGTGTGTGTGTCAGTGTGTGTGTGTGTGTGTGTGTGTGTGTGTCAGTGTGTGTGTGTGTGTGTGTGTGTGTGTGTGTGTGTGTGTGTGTGTGTGTGTGTGTGTCGTACTTGTATTTGAGGTTGATGTCAGACACTCTCCAGGCGTTCTGCATGTCAAAGCCCATCCTCTTAACCTCCATCTGCAGCCTCTGACGAACATGGTCACCTACACAGAGAGACAGAGGACATGGTCACCTACACAGAGAGACAGAGGACATGGTCACCTACACAGAGAGAGAGAGGACATGGTCACCTACACAGAGAGACAGAGGACATGGTCACCTACACAGAGAGACAGAGGACATGGTCACCTACACAGAGAGACAGAGGACATGGTCACCTACACAGAGAGAGAGAGGACATGGTCACCTACACAGAGAGAGAGGGACCTCACACAGAGACCTAGACAGAGGACAGAGACAGAGGACATGGTCAGAGGACATGGTCACCTACACAGAGAGACAGAGGACATGGTCACCTACACAGAGAGACAGAGGACATGGTCACCTACACAGAGAGAAAGAGGACATGGTCACCTACACAGAGAGACAGAGGACATGGTCACCTACACAGAGAGACAGAGGACATGGTCACCTACACAGAGAGACAGAGGACATGGTCACCTACACAGAGAGAGAGGACATGGTCACCTACACAGAGAGAGAGAGGACATGGTCACCTACACACAGAGAGAGAAAGAGGACATGGTCACCTGTCACTGAGGGAAAGGGATGATGTGATATGAACACAAAGGGAACCAGTTTATTCATTCTTAATTAAGCACAAAAATCGGTATATTCTCTGTGCTTTACTGTGTGTATCCGCAGGCACACACACTTGTCTGTAAATATCTGTTTGTCTGTTGGGAGTGAAGTGATGAAGGCTATAAACAATTCAGTAGACAGACAGACAGACAGACAGACAGACAGACAGACAGACAGACAGACAGACAGACAGACAGACAGACAGACAGACAGACAGACAGACAGACAGACAGACAGACAGACAGACAGACAGTGCGTGACTCTGACCTGGTCTACAGAGGTGTAGGTGCTGGTCCTCGTCATCAGTGCTGCTCCCCAGACACCAGGCGTGGTAGGCCAGGGCGAACAGATCCTCCAGCCTGCCAGGGTGGGCTATGGCCCGGTTCAGACGTCTCAGCCACTCCTGGCACTGCTTGAACGTGGAGAAGTGGCATCTGAGGAGATAACAGAACAACAACAAAAAGGACAGGAAGTCAGAGGATGGTCAGGACCTTTAAAAGCATTATCACGGTTTCACCACATTATCACGGTTTCACCACATCATCACGGTTTCACCACATCATCACGGTTTCACCACATCATCACGGTTTCACCACATCATCACGGTTTCACCACATCATCACAGTTTCACCACATTATCCCCACGGTTTCACCACATTATCATGGTTTCACCACATTATCATGGTTTCACCACATCATCACAGTTTCACCACATCATCACGGTTTCACCACATCATCACGGTTTCACCACATCATCACGGTTTTATCACGGTTTCACCACATCATCACAGTTTCACCACATCATCACAGTTTCACCACATCATCCCCACATCATCACGGTTTCACCACATTATCATGGTTTCACCACATCATCACGGTTTCACCACATCATCACGGTTTCACCACATCATCACAGTTTCACCACATTATCCCCACGGTTTCACCACATTATCATGGTTTCACCACATTATCACGGTTTCACCACATTATCGACCATCGCGTGGACAGGAAGACAGAAGTCTCCAGGAAAAAGAAAGCCAGAAGGGGTTTGTTTAATTATTAATAACTCATGGTGTAATTGTGACAACGTACTGGAAGTCCTTTTTCCTTTTGTTCTCCCGATCTGAAATACCTCACCATCAAAATGGCGACCGCATTACCTCCCGTGAGAATTTTCTTCAGTCACCATCACTTTAATAAAGACTTTAATAAAGGGAATCTGAGGAAAAACGCTACCTCAATTCTGTCAACACATCTACTCTGCTACACGCGCAACACTGACCCTGTTGGAGCTAGAAACACCAGCATTACTGCCCCGTTGGAGCTAGAAACACCAGCATTACTGCCCCGTTGGAGCTAGAAACACCAGCATTACTGCCCCGTTGGAGCTAGAAACACCAGCATTACTGCCCCGTTGGAGCTAGAAACACCAGCATTACTGCCCTGTTGGAGCTAGAAACACCAGCATTACTGCCCTGTTGGAGCTAGAAACACCAGCATTACTGCCCTGTTGGAGCTAGAAACACCAGCATTACTGCCCTGTTGGAGCTAGAAACACCAGCATTACTGCCCTGTTGGAGCTAGAAACACCAGCATTACTGCCCTGTTGGAGCTAGAAACACCAGCATTACTGCCCTGTTGGAGCTAGAAACACCAGCATTACTGCCCCTGTTGGAGCTAGAAACACCAGCATTACTGCCCTGTTGGAGCTAGAAACACCAGCATTACTGCCCTGTTGGAGCTAGAAACACCAGCATTACTGCCCTGTTGGAGCTAGAAACACCAGCATTACTGCCCTGTTGGAGCTAGAAACACCAGCATTACTGCCCTGTTGGAGCTAGAAACACCAGCATTAGTGCCCTGTTGGAGCTAGAAACACCAGCATTACTGCCCTGTTGGAGCTAGAAACACCAGCATTACTGCCCTGTTGGAGCTAGAAACACCAGCATTACTGCCCTGTTGGAGCTAGAAACACCAGCATTACTGCCCTGTTGGAGCTAGAAACACCAGCATTACTGCCCTGTTGGAGCTAGAAACACCAGCATTACTGCCCTGTTGGAGCTAGAAACACCAGCATTACTGCCCTGTTGGAGCTAGAAACACCAGCATTACTGCCCTGTTGGAGCTAGAAACACCAGCATTACTGCCCTGTTGGAGCTAGAAACACCAGCATTACTGCCCTGTTGGAGCTAGAATAGAGCTAGAAACACCAGCATTACTGCCCTGTTGGAGCTAGAATAGAGCTAGAAACACCAGCATTACTGCCCTGTTGGAGCTAGAATAGAGCTAGAAACACCAGCATTACTGCCCTGTTGGAGCTAGAATAGAGCTAGAAACACCAGCATTACTGCCCTGTTGGAGCTAGAAACACCAGCATTACTGCCCTGTTGGAGCTAGAATAGAGCTAGAAACACCAGCATTACTGCCCCGTTGGAGCTAGAAACACCAGCATTACTGCCCTGTTGGAGCTAGAAACACCAGCATTACTGCCCTGTTGGAGCTAGAATAGAGCTAGAAACACCAGCATTAAGTGAAGAGGCTTATTCAATATGGTAAAAGGCATCACAATCAAAGACATGGAAATACTTCTGATGTGTGTGTCTATGAGAGAGAAAGTGGGCTCTTAGTTCAGTTGAAAACTCAAGTCTTTACAACAACAAAACAACAAAACAAAAAACAAAGCCATCTAGATGTTTTTTGAGCCAAACCAGTTCTTAAGCAAACTTCATGACATCTGTTTTCCAACTCCGAGCAAAATAACAAAGAAGTCGTTCTCTCAACAGTTCTCACTAGTAGAAATATTGTGGAAAATACACACACACACACACACACACACACACACACACACACACACACACACACACACACACACACACACACACACACACACACACACACGAGACTATTACCAAGTCTCCTTGTTTTAGAACTGAGCCTATAAATGCAGTTAAATGTTTTTATTTTAAAAAACTTTTTTTTATGTCAAATCACTCAAACAGAAATCAAAAATGAAAACTATTATGAAAACAAAATCTTATTTTTGATCTGGTAGAAAAAAAACAAAAAAACAAACATGATTCATGGGGCAAAGGTATCAATCTGACCAATCACCATAGGTATCTGGCCAGTGTAGTTATCAATCTGACCAATCACCAAAGGTATCTGGCCAGTGTAGGTATCAATCTGACCAATCACCATAGGTATCTGGCCAGTGTAGTTATCAATCTGACCAATCACCATAGGTATCTGGCCAGTGTAGTTATCAATCACCATAGGTCTCTGGCCAGTGTAGTTATCAATCTGACCAATCACCATAGGTATCTGGCCAGTGTAGTTATCAATCTGACCAATCACCATAGGTCTCTGGCCAGTGTAGTTATCAATCTGACCAATCACCATAGGTATCTGGCCAGTGTAGTTATCAATCACCATAGGTCTCTGGCCAGTGTAGTTATCAATCTGACCAATCACCATAGGTATCTGGCCAGTGTAGTTATCAATCTGACCAATCACCATAGGTCACTGGCCAGTGTAGTTATCAATCTGACCAATCACCATAGGTCACTGGCCAGTGTAGTTATCAATCTGACCAATCACCATAGGTATCTGGCCAGTGTAGTTATCAATCTGACCAATCACCATAGGTATCTGGCCAGTGTAGTTATCAATCTGACCAATCACCATAGGTATCTGGCCAGTGTAGTTATCAATCTGACCAATCACCATAGGTATCTGGCCAGTGTAGTTATCAATCTGACCAATCACCATAGGTATCTGGCCAGTGTAGTTATCAATCTGACCAATCACCATAGGTATCTGGCCAGTGTAGGTATCAATCTGACCAATCACCATAGGTATCTGGCCAGTGTAGTTATCAATCTGACCAATCACCATAGGTCTCTGGCCAGTGTAGTTATCAATCTGACCAGTCACCATAGGTCTCTGACCAGTGTAGTTATCAATCTGACCAATCACCATAGGTATCTGGCCAGTGTAGTTATCAATCACCATAGGTATCTGGCCAGTGTAGTTATCAATCTGACCAATCACCATAGGTCTCTGGCCAGTGTAGTTATCAATCTGACCAATCACCATAGGTCACTGGCCAGTGTAGTTATCAATCTGACCAATCACCATAGGTATCTGGCCAGTGTAGTTATCAATCTGACCAATCGCCATAGGTATCTGGCCAGTGTAGTTATCAATCTGACCAATCGCCATAGGTCACTGGCCAGTGTAGTTATCAATCTGACCAATCACCATAGGTATCTGGCCAGTGTAGTTATCAATCACCATAGGTATCTGGCCAGTGTAGTTATCAATCTGACCAATCACCATAGGTATCTGGCCAGTGTAGTTATCAATCACCATAGGTCTCTGGCCAGTGTAGTTATCAATCACCATAGGTAACTGGCCAGTGTAGTTATCAATCACCATAGGTATCTGGCCAGTGTAGTTATCAATCTGACCAATCACCATAGGTATCTGGCCAGTGTAGTTATCAATCTGACCAATCACCATAGGAGTTTCTCTCTATATTTACCTGACAACTTTAGAGTCCTTGCAGGTGATGTGCAGTTGAAACATGTGTCGGCTCTCCACACTTTCGATCAGCATCAGAGGCACCTGCAGGGGGAGCCAGAGAGACATTACATTACATTACATTACACAGGACCCACAACACTTCTAGTTTAGCTACGCTATTATAGAGTAGGCTGCGAGCCCGAGGAGGTAGCCCCCTCCCACACACACACAGCTGAGGTAGCCAGACATATCCCCCCACACACACAGCTGAGGTAGCCAGACATATCCCCCCCACACACACACACCGCTGAGGTAGCCAGACATATCCCCCTCCACACACACTGCAGAGGTAGCCAGACATATTTCTCCCCCCACACACACACACACACACCGCAGAGGTAGCCAGACATATTCCCCCCCACACACACCGCAGAGGTAGCCAGACATATCCCCCCACACACAGCAGAGGTAGCCAGACATATCCCCCCCACACACAGCAGAGGTAGCCAGACATACCCCCCCCACACACAGCAGAGGTAGCCAGACATATCCCCCCCACACACAGCAGAGGTAGCCAGACATATCCCCCCCACACACACAGCAGAGGTAGCCAGACATATCCCCCCCCACACACAGCAGAGGTAGCCAGACATATCCCCCCCACCCACACACACAGCAGAGGTAGCCAGACATATTCCCCCCACACACACACAGCAGAGGTAGCCAGACATATCCCCCCACACACACAGCAGAGGTAGCCAGACATATCCCCCCCACACACACAGCAGAGGTAGCCAGACATATCCCCCCCACACACAGCAGAGGTAGCCAGACATATCCCCCCCCACACACACAGCAGAGGTAGCCAGACATATCCCCCCCACACACACACAGCAGAGGTAGCCAGACATATCCCCCCCACACACACAGCAGAGGTAGCCAGACATATCCCCCCACACACACAGCAGAGGTAGCCAGACATATCCCCCCCACACACACAGCAGAGGTAGCCAGACATATCCCCCCACACACACAGCAGAGGTAGCCAGACATATCCCCCCCACACACACAGCAGAGGTAGCCAGACATATCCCCCACACACACACAGCAGAGGTAGCCAGACATATCCCCCCCACACACACAGCAGAGGTAGCCAGACATATCCCCCCCACACACACAGCAGAGGTAGCCAGACATATCCCCCCCACACACACAGCAGAGGTAGCCAGACATATCCCCCCCACACACAGCAGAGGTAGCCAGACATATCCCCCCCCACACACACAGCAGAGGTAGCCAGACATATCCCCCCCAGACATATCACCCCCCCCACACACACAGCAGAGGTAGCCAGACATATCCCCCCCACACACACAGCAGAGGTAGCCAGACATATCCCCCCCACACACACAGCAGAGGTAGCCAGACATATCCCCCCCACACACACACAGCAGAGGTAGCCAGACATATCCCCCCCACACACAGCAGAGGTAGCCAGACATATCCCCCCCACACACACAGCAGAGGTAGCCAGACATATCCCCCCCCACACACACAGCAGAGGTAGCCAGACATATCCCCCCCACACACAGCAGAGGTAGCCAGACATATCCCCCCCCACACACACAGCAGAGGTAGCCAGACATATCCCCCCACACACACAGCAGAGAGTAGCCAGACATATCCCCCCCACACACACAGCAGAGGTAGCCAGACATATCCCCCCCACACACACACACAGCAGAGGTAGCCAGACATATCCCCCCCACACACACAGCAGAGGTAGCCAGACATATCCCCCCCACACACACAGCAGAGGTAGCCAGACATATCCCCCCCCACACACACAGCAGAGGTAGCCAGACATATCCCCCCCCACACACACAGCAGAGGTAGCCAGACATATCCCCCCACACACACAGCAGAGGTAGCCAGACATATCCCCCCACACACACAGCAGAGGTAGCCAGACATATCCCCCCACACACACAGCAGAGGTAGCCAGACATATCCCCCCCCACACACAGCAGAGGTAGCCAGACATATCCCCCCCCACACACACAGCAGAGGTAGCCAGACATATCCCCCCCACACACAGCAGAGGTAGCCAGACATATCCCCCCCACACACACAGCAGAGGTAGCCAGACATATCCCCCCCCACACACAGCAGAGGTAGCCAGACATATCCCCCCCACACACAGCAGAGGTAGCCAGACATATCCCCCCCCACACACAGCAGAGGTAGCCAGACATATCCCCCCCACACACAGCAGAGGTAGCCAGACATATCCCCCCCACACACAGCAGAGGTAGCCAGACATATCCCCCCCCACACACACAGCAGAGGTAGCCAGACATATCCCCCCACACACACAGCAGAGGTAGCCAGACATATCCCCCCCACACACACAGCAGAGGTAGCCAGACATATCCCCCCACACACAGCAGCAGAGGTAGCCAGACATATCCCCCCACCAGCAGAGGTAGCCACATATCCCCCCCACACACACAGCAGAGGTAGCCAGACATACCCCCCCACACACACAGCAGAGGTAGCCGGACATATCCCCCCCCACACACACAGCAGAGGTAGCACTTCAGTGAGGATTGGAAGATGACATTGGTGGTGGACTTAACTCTCCCCATTGGTTATGTAAATTCAGTCAAGCCTCTGTTTAGGTATATAGGCCTAAAACGGACCACGCAACAACATCTCCATAGCAACGCCAATATCTAGCCTTTTAAAAAACAGCAGCATCACTTGAACTTCCTTATAAAATCATCACATTGCAAGTTAAATCACCTTTCAATAAACTAGAAAGTTTATATGTCAAGGTATTTACACTTTTCATAGTTGTCATATAGTAAATTGCCACACAGTTAATCTCATTCATACAAAAACAACAACCATTATACAACCATATAATCATTTTAGGTCAAGGCCTGTAGTCTATTCTAGAGTGTTCCCTCCGTCACGCCGAGCCTGATTCTAGAGTGTTCCCTCTGTCACGCCGAGCCTGATTCTAGAGTGTTCCCTCTGTCACGCCGAGCCTGATTCTAGAGTGTTCCCTCTGTCACGCCGAGCCTGATTCTAGAGTGTTCCCTCTGTCACGCCGAGCCTGATTCTAGAGTGTTCCCTCTGTCACGCCGAGCCTGATTCTAGAGTGTTCCCTCTGTCACGCCGAGCCTGATTCTAGAGTGTTCCCTCTGTCACGCCGAGCCTGATTCTAGAGTGTTCCCTCTGTCACGCCGAGCCTGATTCTAGAGTGTTCCCTCTGTCATGCTGAGTTTGCCGTGTTCCATTACCGCAGCTCTGTTATTGGTCCACGGGGTCAGAGGTGTTAATGACGGCACTCCAAACAACAGTTATACAATTACCCAATGAGGCTTGACTTTTGATTGGGGCTGACCAATCACCATCCACACTGGTGGGTGGGTGGGTGAGTGGGGAGGGGGGGGTTAGATTGCTTCCAATTGAAAAGTTAAAATTAGATTTTATTCTTCTAGGGTGCGCATTAATCCAGCAGCAGTCAGTCTGAACCGAACAGAGAATTAATGACAGAAGCTTGTCTAGACTGTGAGGGAGGACGGGGGGAGCCGAGGGTTGCCATTGACACAATGTACTCACAGAAATGTGATTGTCCACACCTGGATAGGTCTACAACACAGTAACAGGCACCAGGAACAGAGAGGGAGAAGAAACAGACCGAGCGAGGGTGAGCAGAGAGAGAGAGAGAGAATGAAGGGGAGCAGAGAGAGAGAGAATGAAGGGGAGCAGAGAGAGAGAGAGAATGAAGGGGAGCAGAGAGAGAGAGAGAATGAAGGGGAGCAGAGAGAGAGAGAGAATGAAGGGGAGCAGAGAGAGAGAGAATGAAGGGGAGCAGAGAGAGAGAGAAAGAAGGGGAGCAGAGAGAGAGAGAAAGAAGGGGAGCAGAGAGAGAGAGAAAGAAGGGGAGCAGAGAGAGAGAGAAAGAAGGGGAGCAGAGAGAGAGAGAAAGAAGGGAGCAGAGAGAGAGAGAATGAAGGGGAGCAGAGAGAGAGAGAATGAAGGGGAGCAGAGAGAGAGAGAATGAAGGGGAGCAGAGAGAGAGAGAAAGAAGGGGAGCAGAGAGAGAGAGAAAGAAGGGGAGCAGAGAGAGAGAGAAAGAAGGGGAGCAGAGAGAGAGAGAAAGAAGGGGAGCAGAGAGAGAGAGAAAGAAGGGGAGCAGAGAGAGAGAGAAAGAAGGGGGAGCAGAGAGAGAGAGAAAGAAGGGGAGCAGAGAGAGAGAGAAAGAAGGGGAGCAGAGAGAGAGAGAAAGAAGGGGAGCAGAGAGAGAGAGAAAGAAGGGGAGCAGAGAGAGAGAGAATGAAGGGGAGCAGAGAGAGAGAGAATGAAGGGGAGCAGAGAGAGAGAGAAAGAAGGGGAGAGAGAGAGAGAGAGAAAGAAGGGGAGCAGAGAGAGAGAGAAAGAAGGGGAGCAGAGAGAGAGAGAAAGAAGGGGAGCAGAGAGAGAGAGAATGAAGGGGAGCAGAGAGAGAGAGAATGAAGGGGAGCAGAGAGAGAGAGAAAGAAGGGGAGCAGAGAGAGAGAGAAAGAAGGGGAGCAGAGAGAGAGAGAAAGAAGGGGAGCAGAGAGAGAGAAAGAAGGGGAGCAGAGAGAGAAAAGAAAGAAGGGGAGCAGAGAGAGAAAGAAGGGGAGCAGAGAGGAAGAAGGGGAGCAGAGAGAGAGAGAATGAAGGGGAGCAGAGAGAGAGAGAAAGAAGGGGAGCAGAGAGAGAGAAAAGAAGGGGAGCAGAGAGAGAGAGAAAGAAGGGGAGCAGAGAGAGAGAGAAAGAAGGGGAGCAGAGAGAGAGAGAAAGAAGGGGAGCAGAGAGAGAGAGAATGAAGGGGAGCAGAGAGAGAGAGAAAGAAGGGGAGCAGAGAGAGAGAGAAAGAAGGGGAGCAGAGAGAGCAGTGTCAAGACGGGAGGAAATGGAAAAATGATTAAACTAAAGAAATAAAACAGAAGGAAGTGCAGGTTAAATGGAACATCAAGACAGTGAGCTAAAGATGGAAGATAAAGTGAAGCAGAGAAGAAAAATCACAAGGTAGAACCACAACCAAGAGAAGGAGAGAAGACGAGAAAAGGAGAGGAGAGAAGGAGAGAAGAAGAGAAGAGAAGGAGAGAAGAGGAGAGAAGAGAAGGAGAGAAGAAGAGAAGAGGAGAGAAGAAGAGAAGAGAAGAGAAGGAGAGAGAGAAGAGGAGAAGAGAAGGAGAGAAGACGAGAAAGAGAGAGGAGAGAGAGGAGAAGAGAAGAAGAGAAGGAGAGGAGAGGAGAGAAGAGAAGAGAAGAGAAGAGAAGAGAAGGAGAGAGGAGAGAAGAGAGAGAAGAGAAGGAGAGGAGGAGAGAAGAGGAGAGAAGGAGAGAAGAAGAGAAGAGAAGGAGAGAAGAAGAGAAGAGAAGGAGAGAAGAAGAGAAGAGAAGGAGAGAAGAGAAGAGAAGAGAGAAGAGAAGAGAGAGAAGAGAAGAGAGAAGAGAAGGAGAGAAGAGAAGGAGAGAAGAGAAGAGAAGAGAGAAGAGAAGGAGAGAAGAGAAGAAGAGAAGAGAAGAGAAGAGAAGAGAAGAGAAGAGAAGAGAAGAGAAGAAGAGAAGAGAAGAGAGAGAGAGAGAGAGAGAAGAGAGAGAAGAGAAGGAGAGAAGAGAAGAGAAGGAGAGAAGAGAAGAGAGAAGAGAAGGAGAGAAGAGAGAGAAGAGAAGGAGAGAAGAAGAGAAGAGAAGGAGAGAAGAAGAGAAGGAGAGAAGGAGAGAAGAAGAGAAGAGAAGGAGAGAAGAAGAGAAGAGAAGGAGAGAGAGAAGAGAAGAGAAGAGAAGAGAGAAGAGAAGGAGAGAAGAGAAGGAGAGGAGAGAGAAGAGAAGGAGAGGAGGAGAGAAGAAGAGAAGAGAAGGAGAGAAGAAGAGAAGAGAAGGAGAGAAGAGAAGAGAAGAGAAGAGAAGAAGAGAAGAGAAGAGAGAGAAGAGAAGGAGAGAAGAGGAGAGAAGAGAAGAGGAGAGAAGAGGAGAGAAGAAGAGAAGAGAAGAAGAGAAGAGAAGAAGAGAAGAGAAGAGAAGGAGAGAAGAGGAGAGGAGAGAAGAGAAGAGGAGAGAAGAGGAGAGAAGAAGAGAGAGAAGAAGAGAAGAGAAGAAGAGAAGAGAAGAGAAGGAGAGAAGAGGAGAGGAGAGAAGAGGAGAGAAGAGAAGGAGAGAAGAGAAGGAGAGAAGAGAAGAGAAGAGAAGAGAGAAGAGAAGAGAGAGAGAGGAGAGAGGAGAGAAGAAGAGAAGAAGAGAAGAGAAGGAGAGAAGAGAAGAGAAGAGGAGAGAAGAGGAGAGAAGAGAAGAGAAGGAGAGAAGAGGAGAGGAGAGAAGAGAAGAGAAGGAGAGAAGAGAAGAGAGAGGAGAGAAGAGAAGAGAAGGAGAGAAGAGAAGAGAAGAGAAGAGAAGGAGAGAAGAGAAGAGAGAGAAGAAGGAGAGAAGAGAAGGAGAGAAGAGAAGAGAAGGAGAGAAGAGAAGGAGAGAAGAGAAGAAGAGGAGAGAAGAAGAGAAGAGAAGGAGAGAAGAGAAGGAGAGAAGAGAAGAGAAGAGAAGGAGAGAAGAGAAGGAGAGGAGAGAAGAAGAGAAGAGAAGAGAGAGAGAAAGAAGAGAAGAGAAGGAGAGGAGAGAAGAGGAGAGAAGAGGAGAGAAGAGGAGAGAAGAGAGAGAAGGAGAGAAGAGAAGAGAAGAGAAGGAGAGAAGAGGAGAGAAGGAGAGAAGAGAAGAGAAGAGAAGAGGAGAGAAGAGAGAGAAGAGAAGAGAAGGAGAGAAGAGAAGAGAAGAGAGAGAAGAGAAGAGAAGAGAAGGAGAGAAGAGGAGAGAAGGAGAGAAGAGAAGAGAAGAGAAGGAGAGAAGAGAAGGAGAGAAGAGAAGGAGAGAAGAGGAGAGAAGAGAAGAGAGAGAAGAGGAGAGAAGAAGAGAAGAGAAGAAGAGAAGAGAAGAAGAGAAGAGAAGAGAAGAAGAGAAGAGAGAGAGAAGAGAAGAGAAGAGAAGAGAAGAGAAGAGAGAGAAGAGAAGAAGAGAGAAGAGGAGAGAAGAGAAGAGGAGAGAAGGAGAGAAGAGAAGAGGAGGAGAGAAGAGAAGAGAGGAGAGAAGAGAAGAGAAGAGGAGAGAAGAGAAGGAGAGGAGAGAAGGAGAGAAGAAGAGGAGAGAAGAGAAGAGAAGAGAAGGAGAGAAGAGAAGAGGAGAGAAGAGGAGAGAAGGAGAGAAGAGGAGAGAAGAGGAGAGAAGAGAAGAGAAGGAGAGAAGAGAAGGAGAAGGAGAGAAGGAGAGAAGAGAAGGAGAGAAGAGAAGGAGAGAAGAGAAGGAGAGGAGAGAAGGAGAGGAGAGAGAGGAGAGGAGAAGAAGGAGAGAAGAGAAGAGAAGAGAAGGAGAGAAGAGAAGGAGAGAAGAGAAGAAGAGAAGAGAAGGAGAGGAGAGAAGAGAGAGAGAGAGAGAAGAGGAGAGAAGAGAAGAGAGAAGAGAAGAGAAGGAGAGAAGAGGAGAGAAGGAGAGAAGAGAAGAGAAGAGGAGAGAAGAGAAGAGAAGAGAAGAGAAGAGAAGAGAAGGAGAGGAGAGAAAGAGAAGGAGAGAAGAGAAGGAGAGAAGAGGAGAGAAGAGAAGAGAAGGAGAGAGAAGGAGAGAAGAGAAGAAAGGGAGAGAAGGAGAGAAGAGAAGAGAAGGAGAGAAGAAAGGGAGAGAAGAAGAGAAGAGGAGAGAAGAGAAAGAAAGGAGAGAAGAGAAGAGAGAAGAAGAGAGAAGAAAGGAGAGAAGAGAAGAAGAGAAGAAGAGGAGAGAAGAAGAGAAGAGAAGAAGAGAAGAGAAGAAGGAGAAGAGAAGAAGAGAAGAGAAGAGAAGAGAAGAGAAGAGAAGAAGAGAAGAGAAGGAGAGAAGAGAAGAGAAGGAGAGGAGAGAAGAGGGAGAGAAGAGAAGAGGAGAGAAGAGGAGAGAAGAAAAGGAGAGAAGAGAAGAGAAGAGAAGAGAAGGAGAGAGAAGAAAGGGAGAAGAGAAGAGAAGAAGAAGAGAGAAGAAAGGAGAAAGAGAAGAAGAGAGAAGAGAAAGAGAAGAGAAGAGAAGAAAGAAAAAAGAAAGAAGAGAAGGAGAGAAGAAGAGAGGAGAGAAGAGGAGAGAAGAGAAGAGAGAGAAGAGAAGAGAAGAGAAGGAGAGGAGAGAAGAGAAGGAGAGAGAGAAGGAGAGAAGAGAAGAAGAGAAGAAGAGAAGAGAAGGAGGAGAGAAGAGAAGGAGAGGAGAGAAGAGAAGGAGAGAAGAGAAGAGAGGAGAGAAGAGAAGAGAGAAGAGAAGAGAAGAAGAAGGAGAGAAGAGAAGAGAAAGGAGAGGAGAGAAGGAGAGAAGAGAAAGAGAAGAGAAGGAGAGGAGAGAGAGAAGGAGAGAAGAGGAGAGAAGGAGAGAAGAGGAGAGAAGAGAGAGAAGAGAAGAGAAGGAGAGAAGAGAAGAGGAGAGAAGGAGAGAAGAGAAGAGAAGGAGAGGAGAGAAGGAGAGAAGAGAAGAGAAGGAGAGGAGAGAAGAGAAGGAGAGAAGAGAAGAGAAGAGAAGGAGAGAAGAGGAGAGAAGAGAAGAGAAGAGAGAGAAGAGAAGAGGAGAGAAGAGAAGAGAAGAGGAGAGAAGAGAAGGAGAGAAGAGAAGGAGAGAGAAGAGAAGGAGAGGAGAAGAAGAGAGGAGAGAAGAGAAGGAGAGGAGAGAAGGAGAGAAGAGAAGAGAAGGAGAGAGAGAAGAGAAGGAGAGGAGAGAAGGAGAGAAGAGAAGAAGAGAAGAGAAGGAGGAGAGA
The DNA here is from genome assembly GCF_018296145.1 of Oncorhynchus tshawytscha. Lineage (NCBI taxonomy): Eukaryota > Metazoa > Chordata > Actinopteri > Salmoniformes > Salmonidae > Oncorhynchus > Oncorhynchus tshawytscha. Next base: position 46,400,458 of record NC_056458.1, on the reverse strand, counting down.
AGAGAAGGAGAGGAGAGAAGAGAGGAGAGAAGAGAAGGAGAGGAGAGAAGAGAAGAGAGGAGAGAAGAGAAGGAGAGGAGAGGAGAGAAGAGAAGGAGAGGAGAGAGGAGAGAGAGAGAAGAGAGAAGAGGAGAGAAGGAGAGAAGAGGAGAGAAGAAGGGGAGAAGAGAAGAGAAGGAGAGAAGAGAAGAGGAGAGAAGAAAGAGAGAAGAGAAGAGAAGGAGAGGAGAGAAGAGAAGGAGAGAAGAGAAGGAGAAGGAGAGAGAGGAGAGAAAGAGAAGAGAAGAGAAGGAGAGAGAGAAGAGAAGGAGAGGAGAGGAGAGAAGAGAAGGAGAGAAGAGGAGAGGAGAGAAGGAGAGGAGAGAAGAGAAGGAGAGAAAGGAGAGAAGAGAAGGAGAGAAGAGAAGAGAAGAGAAGAGGAGAGAAGAGAAGGAGAGGAGAGAAGAGAAGGAGAGAAGAGAAGGAGAGAAGAGGAGAGAAGGAGAGAAGAGAGAGAGAAGGAGAGAAGAGAAGGAGAGGAGAGAAGAGAAGGAGAGGAGAGAAGAGAAGAGAAGGAGAGAAGAGAAGGAGAGAAGAGAAGGAGAGAAGAAAGGGAAGAGAAGGAGAGAAGAAAGAGAAGGAGAGAAGAAAGAGAAAGAGAAGAAGAGAAGAGGAGAGAAGAAGAGAGAAGAAAGGGAGAGAAGAGAAGAGGAGAGAAGAAGAGAGAAGAAAGGGAGAGAAGAGAAGAGGAGAGAAGAAGAGAGAAGAAAGGGAGAGAAGAGGAGAAGAGGAGAGAAGAAGAGAGAAGAAAGGGAGAGAAGAGAAGAGAAGGAGAGAAGAGAAGGAGAAAGGACAGAAGAGGAGAGAAGAGAAGGAGAGAAGAAAGAGAAGAGAAGAGGAGGAGAGAAGAGGAGAGAAGAAGAGAAGGGAGAGAAGAGAAGAGAGAGAGGGAGAGAAGAGAGAAGAGGAGAGAAGAGAAGGAGAGAAGAAAGGGAGAGAAGAGAAGAGAGAAGAAAGGGAGAGAAGAGGAGGAGAGAAGAGAAGGAGAGAAGAGGAGAGAAGAGAAGGAGAGAAGAAAGGGAAAGAAGAGGAGAGAAGAGAAGAGAGAAGAAAGGGAGAGAAGAGAAGGAGAGAAGAGGAGAGAAAGAGGAGAGAGAAGAGAAGAGAGAGAAGAGAAGGAGAGAAGAGAAGGAGAGAAGAGAAGGAGAGAAGAGAAGGAGAGAAGAGAAGAGAAGGAGAGAAGAGAAGGAGAGAAGAGGAGAGAGAGAAGAAAAGGAGAGAAGAGAGAAGAAAGGGAGAGAAGAGGAGAGAAGAGAGAGAAGGAGAGAAGAGAAGGAGAGAAGAGAAGGAGAGAAGAGAAGGAGAGAAGAGAAGGAGAGAAGAAAGGGAGAGAAGAGAAGAAAAGGAGAGAAGAGGAGAGAAGAAAGGGAGAGAAGAGAAGAGGAGAGAAGAAGAGAGAAGAAAGGGAGAGAAGAAGAGAAGAGAAGAGAAGGAGAGAAGAGAAGGAGAGAAGAGAAGAAAAGGAGAGAAGAGAAGGAGAGAAGAGAAGGAGAGAAGAGAAGGAGAGAAGAAAGGGAGAGAAGGAGAGAAGAAAGGAGAGAAGAGAAGAGAAGAAAAGAAGAGAAGAGGAGAGAAGAGAAGGAGAGAAGAGAAGAGGAGAGAAGGAGAGAAGAGAAGGAGAGAAGAGAAGAGAAGAAAAGGAGAGAAGAAAAGGAGAGAAGAAAAGGAGAGAAGAAGAGAGAAGAGGAGAGAAGGAGAGAAGAAAAGGAGAGAAGGAGAGAAGAGAAGGAGAGAAGAGAAGGAGAGAAGAGAAGAGAAGAGAAGAGGAGAGAAGAGAAGAGAAGGAGAGAAGAGAAGAAAAGGAGAGAAGAGAAGAAAAGGAGAGAAGAGAAGGAGAGAAGAGAAGAAAAGGAGAGAAGAGAAGAAAAGGAGAGAAGGAGAGAAGAGAAGGAGAGAAGAGAATAGGAGAGAATGGAAATAACCTCAATGGGCTCAAAGGGTGAGAACAGAGCGATTAGAAGGAGGTGGCTTAGGGGAGCGAGCTGGTTGGCTTATGGTCACTAACGGTTACTACAGTTCATCTGTGCCTCTGACTAGGTTCAGTGCAGGACCCTGCTTGCACTGTCAAAAGCCAATCCTTCATGTCTCTTCTTTGAGATGTTGCTTAATCTTGGCTATAGACAGAGAAAACATTGGCAGAATGCCAATCCTACTGTACCGTGCCACTTTTCAGAAATGTTACTTAACGTTTACTACTAGAAATGTTGCTAAACCCTACATACTACCCAGAATACTTTTCAACAAACAGAGCAAACAGACAGTAAAAAGGGAGAAAAACCCCCAGGGAATTCAACATTTAGATATGAAGGAAGCATAAACTCTGACAGTGCAGACCTATGTGAGTCCTGCTACAAGGCCTCTGCAAGCTGACTGGAGTTGGGGAGAGAGAGGAGAGGGAGGAGGAATCTCTCTGCCAGGTCACTGAATGAAAACAACTAGGCTGTTTGTATTACAGCTCATTGGCACCGGCTCCCTAAAACCCCAGAGGCCACGTCAAAACAGTCCTGGCTGGTGAGATCAGAGACACTGCTCAATGCATCGCTCTCTGTGGTGACCAGCGCACTGCCAAGCACCAGGGGGTGAGGAGGGGGACCAAGCACCAGGGGGTGAGGAGGGGGACCAAGCACCGGGGGGAGGAGGGGGACCAAGGGGGACCAAGCACCGGGGGTGACCAAGCACCGGGGGTGAGGGGGGGACCAAGCACCGGGGGGTGAGGAGGGGGACCAAGCACCGGGGGTGAGGAGGGGGACCAAGCACCGGGGGTGAGGAGGGGGACCAAGCACCGGGGGTGAGGAGGAGGTCCAAGCACCGGGGGTGAGAGGAGGAGGTGAGGAGGGCTAGAGGAGGACCAAGCACCGGGGGTGAGGAGGCTAGAGGAGGACCAAGCACCAGGGGGTGAGGAGGGGGACCAGGCACCAGGGGGTGGAGGAGGAGGACCAAGCACCGGGGGTGAGGGGGGGGACCAAGCACCAGGGGGTGAGGGGGGACCAA